>NW_008683478.1:273-14664 GCF_000695815.1 Acanthisitta chloris | reverse complement strand
AAAATACTAGGAAAAGTCTATCATATGTTTAATTAAGACACATCAGTCCTATAACGAGCATGTCTATTAAAGCAGCTACTGTCCTGTTTACTACATCTTTAAAAAGTACAATAACCAGTAACTGCAATATTTCTGTTGATATCATATGAGAAAGAAAATGCAGAAGTACCAAACATGCTTAACTAGGAGGTTTGACATACCTGCTTGAGGTTTCCACTCAGGGCTGCATAGATTGCTTTTTCATATCTATTAAACTGCTCCTAAAATAAACAGTAAAAACACCCAAACTTTTAATTACAAAGCATTTTTTTTAGTTTTCTAGTATTCCATCTAACAGATTCCAAGAAAAGCTGGAAAATTACAGGACACATAAGGAGCCAAAATAAGAATATGAAGTGACTTTCCCTTCACTAGCATACCCTTGTAACTTCTCTGAAAAATTTATGTTGACCTGGAAAGAAAGCAACGTTTTTCCTTTTCCATTCAATTAAGTCAAGATGAAAGTCAAAGTGTCAGCAGTTTTTCTTTCAACCAGAAAAAAACAGGCCAACATTTCCTGAAAAATTGGTGCTGATTATGTAGATTTCTCACTACAATACATAAATATGTTATTTCAGAAGTCCTCTTAGAAGCATTATCTGCAAATCCTATAAGCAGCCAACACAGAAGGGGCAGGTTTACTTGACATCATGTTTCAGAGTTCAAAGAAGTTCAAGTTTATGTATCAATATCAAGCAAATCAGCATTATCTTACCTCCTCAGCCATACGCCAACAACTGATTTTCCAAATACACCTGTATGGATTGCCTTGAACAGGCTCCAGCTCTTTTCCTGTGAAAAAAATAATTAAAAGGGGGAGGAGAAAGAAAAAAGTCATAAAAAAAAAAAAAAAAAAAGAGAACCCAGTAACAGATAAGGCCTATCTTCTGTTATTGACTCAATTTCAATCCCTTTGGAACTTTTCCCAAAGCTTTTTCATGCATTTGACTGGACTGCAAGGTGGCTTTTCCCAGGAAGTTTGGCAAATTTGTATCTATAAGTTACAGTATTCTGAAAGCTCAGCTGCTTTTAAGAAAAAAAAATGGGTTTGGCTGCAACATATCTACAATGTTTACATTTGGCAAAAAACAGAGGTATGCAAAAAAGGAAATTTTGTATCTTAAGGCATCAAAATTTTCACAAAATGTCACCACCTCAGTGCTACTATTTTGCAGGCATCTGCACGAGGGCATGCAAACCCACAGAGCAGCATGTTAGGTAGGTAGACTCAAACCAGCACTAGGTGTGGCATGCAGCTAAAAGTGACAGGCTATCAGGATTTGAAAACCAGGAAAGCATTATGCCTTCCACACCCTGCTATGCACAAGACAGAGACTTGTTCCTAAAGTCTTTGCTAAATCCTGCAATGTCTTGAGCATAGAGAGAAGCAAGGGACTGTGTTAGAAACAGGACCCTGTGCAAGGAAACCCAGGACCAAAGAGTAAGGTAGGTTAATAATTTTCAAATATTTCAAAAGCATCTTTTTCCTGCATTCAAATGTGCTGAACTCTAGTTCTACTTATGCCTTTCTGAAGCTAGATACAGAGTCTAGTTCTGAGCCTGTAAGCAACAAAATATGTGCTAGGTGGCACAAGTCAGATGTTAAGAAAATACAGACTGTAATATTATATGGAGGTGGAGAAGATCTGTCTGGAACTCTGAGACATCTATTTCCAATTGATTATACCTGATTTTAAGAAAGAAAATGACTTCAGCATGTTAGATGAATTCAGTGAACTCATGCCTTCAACTAAAATAATTTCCTATTAGTTTTGACATGTCAACAGACACGGTAAAGTATTTTAGATACAAAAAAGGCTCTTAAGGTAAAAAAAAAAAAAGCTATTTCTCTTTGCCACAGATGAAGGTCCTCTGCCCTACTTTTATATCTGTCTCAAATGCATTTTGGAGTGGATACCTCCGTTTATGTTAGGATCATGATACAATTTCCAGCCTTCCAAAGTTGCAGCTCTCCAGGCCTGACCACATCGTTTGCATAAGCGCTGTGCCTGAAAAAGAATGGATTTTCTCAGCAACACACTTCAAGGTAGGAAAACCTCCAGCTTCTGGTTTAAAAATGTGAACCTTGTTAAAATAGTTCATTTGTGTAGAGATTCGACTATATAAAAAACAAGCACAGAGGATCTTAAAACAACTGAAAGACTAAATGTCATCAACTTTTTTTTCACTGAACTTGAGCTTTTCAGTCAGTATTTACAGCAATGCAAGAAATGTGCTATAGTTTCACATCTGCTAGCTTAAGCAGCTGTTGTGCATCCTTCTGATAAGTTTAAAGTGTTTGTCCTGATGCTTAGATGTATAATCCATCTCTTCATGCAGTCATCTACTTTTCCAGCTGACTTAGCCTTCTGAACCCCAACTGAAGCTGTGAATTTATGTATTCATATTACCATGGAGCAATATGCTCATGCTCCTCTACCATCAGGACTTGAATAGATGTGCGCCATATCAGAACAGAATACAAGCAAATAACCATATTCCTAAGTCTAAGGTCTTTGGCACAACCATCCCAAATCCCCTTTCCCCTTCATTACTCAAACTTTATTATATATACATGTGTGGCAATCCACTGATGATTAGAGGAAGCCTGTTGAAAAATTCTGTGTGTCTGGCAGTATTTAGCATCAAGCTACAACAGTAAAAAAATACTAGCAAACAATCAAAAAACCCCAAACCACATTTTTTCCCATAACATGTTCTACATTAAAATGCTAATTTAGCAGTCAGTATTGAAAACAAATTGAAAATTGAATCACTATAAGCCAAATTTCAACAGACATTTTAGTGCACAGCTTTTCACTGGCTTTAGCAATAAGGTGTTTTAAATCCTACTTAACTAAAAGCTATGCTACCTCATCTGTCATTCCAGCTCTGATGAGAGCAAAGAGATACTTCAGTAGCCTCGTGTCATCTTCTTGGTCCAAATCATCAAGTGGCAGTTTCTGTCGTATAGGAGCATCTGGATCCTGCAAGGAACAAAGTCACCACTCATTCACTCGATGCCTGTATGACTCTTGTGTTAACTTCTTGCCCTGTTTTATAGTTTGGAGTCACTTTTTCATGCTGGCACAACAATCTGTACAAGCCATGTAATATCTAGCATGATACTTGTTTTTCCTTCTCATTTCTTTTATTCCTCTTCTGTCACTGATCCTATCAGAAGGAGTCAATGCAATTTATTTACTCTACTGCCTTGTTATTTGCCCCAAACTTCTCATCTTCCAGGTCCTCTCATCTTCAAACATACTTTCCCCTTCTGCCTCTCTGCCTACCAGATTGTTTTTCCTCCTTCACCTTCTATCTGAGAAAGCTTTTCACAACAGCTGTACTTACTTCTACTTAATCCAAACAGATTTTAAGTCAGTCAATACTTCAGATCACTCCATAGAATTTATCGTGTATGACTGCTTTGCTGTCACTAAGACAGTTCATCACCTCATTCTGCTGGACAGTCCTTTCTTTCCTTCTCTCCTATTCACTTTTACTATAGTAGCTCTCAACAAATTCCATCACGATTTCATTGTATTAATTACTGCATAAAGACAGTATTCCCCTATCTGCAAGGGCCCCCAAACAGGTTAGGAACATGAGTCTGTTTCAGACATAGAGTCATAATAAAGCCATTTACTTCACCAAGTAGACCACAAGTACTTATGATGGAGGGTGGGGAACAGAAGTCATTGCTGAGAGAAAACAGAAATCCACAGTGATCCCAAAAGTAACTCTTGGAAGTGCCCTGGCTCACAATTTGTATAGTAATTTTTTGATAGTACAACTACCTAAGAATTGGTGGAAGGCTGTGAAAATAGCACATACGCTCTCTGTAACCCACTCTGAAACCAAGACTTATTTGATGTAATACTTACCAACTCTGTCACCAGAGCTCGAGAACTTCCGATGTATGTACCTGACTGTCGCTGCTTCAGGGCATGGAGTGTGTTATCCCTGAAAGCAGAGAAATGTTTTTCAGAATTTTTTTTTCCCAAGCACGTTTTACTAAGATACAAATATGAAAACATATTTTTTGTTACATGGAATATGGCTGCAGAACAAACACTTGGTTTGGTCTATCAGTGGACTGTGCTACTGTTGTGAAAATGCAACATTTCGCAAGTAGTACATTATTACAATCCACTTGCATATCTTTGACTTCTTTCAAAACTATCCATTATTTCAACCATTCATGTATTTAACTACTAATTGATTTCTGCATAAGCAAAACTTCCCATTAGCAGTCACTATAAAGTCAGTCTAGGACAGAAATTCAACTTAGGATGAATACATGATTCCAAAATCCTGTATTCACCAGCCATGAAAAGCAGGTTTATTCTAGGTATCTAGCATGAAAGGCAGTCTGGTCTGCCATAAAACCCACCAGTGATAATAAAGATGACAGTAACAGCTTCAGGTGAAGGGTCAATGGTGCAAAATGTCAACAAGAACTTAAACTTGTGAAAATTAAAGCCAGACAAATAAGTGACCACCTGAGAAACATAACAGAAAGCTGCATCCAGGTTAAGATTACATTAAGTTGCTTTGATGCTTTTTCCTTCCATCCCTGCCTCCCAAAAGGCAGTAACTGACTTCTGAGAAGATACACCTCAGCCAATGGGTAGGAAGTCTCAATTTTACCATTTATGAATTTAAAGAAATTAAGAACTTTTAGAAACCCACTTCTTTTCAAGAGAGATTCTGTGACTGTGCATCCTGCACTTGATGGGAGCATGTATGTAATCAAAGAAAGTCTGAACTCACCAATATACTGTTTTTGCATAAAACTCAATATTATCGGAGAAGTCCCCAATTTCATCCTTGGCAATGCTCTCCAGCCAATCTACCACCAGCTGGAATAAAATTAAATTGCATTTTTAAAGCAAACATGCAATAAGAATATTTTAACAGCCCTCATCTCTGGATCTTCTTGTTACCTACATGGAACCAAAGGGCATACAGAGCCAGAAGACTATTCCACTTGCATTTTAATCATCCAGTATGAAGGTTGCTGACACCTCTCCCTGGATGCTGGGGTTTACTACAGTGCTACTTAACACAATTAATCACCATCAACAGTAACAGATACTCCAAATGGGAACAGCTCTCAGCTTTCTATCTTCTCCAAGCTAGCCTGAAAAACCTTTCTGATCTTTCAAAACTAACGAGCATTATTTTTATGCAAACAAATAATACACTTCAGTGAATATAAAACAAAAGTATTGTGAACAACTTCAAAAAGTGTATAGAGCATTAGTGGTTTAGACATTTAATCTATTTTCATTCTCATATTAAAAACCTTCCATCATACCTGACTTTGTCGGACAGTGGAATCTTTCTGAAACAAGTTGTCTACATTCGTTTTTTCACTAGCAGTTAAAACCTATTTAAGAAAAAGTTGATTATTACTTCATGGAAAAGAAAACTACCACAAAAACAGGAATACCAAACTGAACACATACTAATTGATAAATGTTCTACAGGTTCAGTATGCTATCTCTCCCCTCCCCCTTTTTAAAAAATGGATGGCACTATACACTGTTTTACTGGGACTAGATGACCTTTAAGGTCCATTCCAACCCCTTAACATTCTAAAATTCTATGATCTTTTACATCCAGTTACACTAAATCTGCAAAAATGAGATTCAGAATATAATTCATAAATGTATGACCACAGAAAGATTCTACACAGTGGATCCACTGATTCCACTGACTGCACTCATATTACCCTAAATCCTATTTATTACTATACATTAAAAAGATGACATTTTCCTAGACCATATGCACACTTAACATAAAAAAGTGGGGGGGAAAAAAAAAAAAAAACAACACAAAAAAATCTTGCAAAAAACCCAACACCAGAGCTCCCATCCTTCTATCTGATCTCTTGCATTAATTTAGCTTTCATTAGATTTGCAATAAAAAGAGAACAGAGGATGCATTTTCCTGGAAAACACAGGCAGGAGGGGACTGGGTTTTTTTTGGCACAACAGTGTTTAACAGTGACAACTTGGCAGTGGGAATCCTAGAGGAAGCTATTTTATGACTGAGAAGAAAGGAACTGTGATCATAAATTTTACAAAGGCAGAGTCACTTTACTTATTGTTTTGCCTTCCTAAGCATTCTGGCAGCAAAAGCTGCAAGTGCTGTATTGGCATAGACAAGACAACTACAGCTGAAACAAGAATGCAAAAAAATGTGGATTTCTTTTGAAATAAACTGGAATCAGGATTGCAAAGGCTAAACAGGCTACACCTAGGATTGCAAAGGTTAGACAGCTTGAGGCCACATGTTCTTTTATGCAAAGCAAAATTGTCTCTGACCTATGGTAACATTACTCCTGAGGCAGCTTTTAAAAAGAAATAGTTATTTCTAGTGAATTTAAAGTTGTCTTATGCAGAGTCAGGAGTTGGACTCAATGATCCTTGTGAGTCCCTTCCAACTCAGGATATTCTATGACTGAGGAATTTTCCAAGGGTTATGTGGAATACTTAAGGAAACAAAACAAAGAATAATTTATAATATTTTTCACACTAGCATTCTCCTTTTAGAATTGAATATTCAGATTTGCTTTTCACAATATATGAAATAATATTTGTCTTGATAAGAATCAGTCATTTTTCACCTTCGAATTTTGAGTGGCTGCAGTTTTGACATTGTAAAAATAAACCACCATTATTTTGCCTGTATTTTTCTTATTAGCTTCTTATGCCACTTAAACACTCCCCCAAAAAGTTCATGCTTACTGTGATATCAAATGCAGTTTCATCTTCCAGTGCAGACTGGATTCTGTCTCTAGAAATAAAAGTGCAAAATGCCAATGATTAAAATAAAGCTGAGAAAATTCAGCAGAATGCATAAGTACTTAAAAAATGTTCTTAAAAAATACTAGAAGTTGCAAAGGTAACAAGAGTCTTCTTTACAACTTTCATTTCTGTAAACAGAAAATAAATACGCATATATACACATACCTGAGACCCTAGTTCCATAATCAGCTTATATGTACTTAATTGTATCACTCCCTATTTACAAACTCATTAAAAAAAATATATCCAAGAAAGTAATCTCGGTGCAAAAACATAACATGCTTTTCAAAGGAATTACCTGTAAAGTGAGGACAACAGTCTCCAAGTTACCATCTCCTGCTTGAGCAGCCACAAGACACTGGCAGTTTTGGAAAACTTTTGCTGTCCAGGAGTTGCCCGATTAACTATTTTCCCTAGTATTTTCACCTGAGGTAAAGAAATTTAGACATAGTTAATATTACCCATTGGTGTATTTTTTTCTAAGCCATTACAGCAATCTTTTCATTATCCTGAATGCTTTCAGCAACTTACTTTGATTACCATCTCTTAAAAATAGGTGGATGATATTCCACATCAAAAATTACATTTAATTTTTAATAAAATAATATAAACACAGACTTGAGGGTATAAACCAAGAGTGGCTTTATTTTGCAATGCACCATACAAACCCAGGATAAAACAGCTGGTGTCAAACAATTAAAAAGCACCAAAAGACTGGGAGGGTGAGAAGGGAGAAAAACCCACAACAAAAAAACAAACACAACTCCCCCAACAAGTCACCAAAATCCCCAACATTTTCCCCCCATATACACCAATATCCAACATAAAATTAGTCCTACTGATATTTGTGACAGCATTTATGCATTTATCCATGCCTGAAAGATACTTTCAGCTCTGTTAAATGAAGGAATCCAATCTGCTGGTTACCACATAATTTACACTATCACCTAAAAGAAATTCCACTATCTTTTCCTTTATTTATTACAAAGTCAACTTACACAATAAAGTCTTTTCCATTGGTAGTTAGTTCCAGAGCTACTACTACTTCCACACAGAGCCCCAGACTCTTACACTTTGGGTGTACCCAACTTGTCAGGCATCAATAAATTCATCAGTTTTCAAGTAGGAAGTAAAGAACAGATTCGGAGAAAAGAATGAGGTGTACCAACAGGATGCAAGAGAGGAGCACTATCTGTTCCATTCTATAACCTCCCAGAAAATACAAAGAGTTTATGGCTGATAGGAACTGCTGGGCTGATCTCAGAGTACAGCTCAGAGGCAGCAAAACAGCTGAGGGCTGTCCCTCCACCTCCATCCCAAACCCCATCAGCAATATTGAAGCCAAACCTTAGGGCAGTATCCTTCAGTGTACTCTTTTATGTCCTTGGCAACATACAGTCAACTCCCCTGAGTTTCACAGGGCTTAAAACACCCACTATGTTATTCCCTGACCTTGTAGACAGTATCCATATTGCCAAACAGGAGTTCCACTATCTCACAAAATAATCAAGGTCATGTTTATATTGCTTCTCTTGACTGCTTCCCACCTGGGCACACAATTGTGGCACATGCCTCATTAAAGATCTCAGCATTTTCCAATGAATTTGCAAAAGAGAGGGTCAGCAACCCTCTACCAAGAACGCACTTCCTTAACGTAGACACAGGTATGAAGTATCTTAATAGTTACCTACACACCTCTCTTGTGATCCACACTTACTGACACAAGCATCATAATTGTTTCAAAGTGTTAATCCCTGCTGATCCTGAACTGTCAGTCAACAACCTGTCAAATAAAAACCTATGTCTAAAAGCAGAGACACCTCAGAGCTAACGTGGAGCCCTCTACTGCCAGCCTGTCAGTAATGTAGCAGAAAACTTAGAGCATCATAATACAATGATTTATTTATACTCAAGAGAAATACGCTGGTGACATTAACAAAAACATCTACACATCTGCTAATGCTTATTGCTACTTGACACTTGCAGTGGAATGGCAGCCAGGTGACATTTTTAGTATTCAGCAAGCTACACTATGAGTATTTCTGTGCCAGAGCAGAGTATGAGCAAAGAGGGATGCTACTCAATGCTAGTGTTCAGTGACTCTTAACACTGCAACTGGCTGGAAGAGTTAAAGTATGTCAAGCACTGTGACTTCTCAGAATATTGCTTTGGGAAGGGACTGTAAAATAAATAAAACCCCAATAAACTACATACCTGACTGTTACAAATACTTTCGTACTCATCCACAAGATCAAAAATGGTAGTTGATGTATGCTTCAGGAAGGAATGCAGAAAATCTGAGTACATGCTCATAGTAGCTAGGAGAGATTTGAGAAGAAACAGCCATATTAGTCAGACACAACTTGTTAAAAAAACCCCAAGAGACTACAAAAAAAGTAATAAATACTTCTGGTGACAAGGCATCTCATCTTTCATAAACTCAATTGAGAAAAATGATATGAATTATTTATATCCCCTGTTAAGAAGAACTTAACAACTAAGACAGTAAGATAGAAGCTATGAGCTAAGCCAAGTAACTATAAAACTTTTGCTGCACACGTCATCTTCAGAAGTTTTACCAGTGAACTCATTTGTGTACCTCCACAAAATTACTCCAGTTTGTGTCTCACATCACCAGACCATGCCATTTGCTCCATCAGGTTCCACAAAAGACAGAAACTCGCAAGAGTCCAATAAACTGGAACAGCTTAATTTTCTGAACTTTTTAAACTAGACTGTTTTTTTTGTTAAGAAATATCAGCAAAATAATACAGAAAATAATAAAAAAAACCCAGAACATATATATACATCCCACATATAAAAACTGTGGTCAATTATTATGAAAATGTCAGATTGTCTCACCAGCTTCCCCAGGATCATCCTCACGCAAGAGTACAGCACTCATAGTGACATCTTCTGTCACACTGGACATGTCTGGGTTTACAAACATCCCTGTCTGCTGAGGCAGGAGTGCCGTTGTCCAGTTACTTTCATCCAGCTTAAAACACAACAAGAACATAAAGAAAATAAATAGCAATCTCAGATATTAGAAGCCTAGCTCCATATTTTTTCCTTCTATATCAATGGCATAAAGAGAGAACGCTAAAAACTAATAGTGAAATGTCTGCTTTTAGATAAGGTGCAACTATGACTACAACAGCACTGAAAAGATGTATTTTAATCCGGACAAAGTAAATTCTCTTTTTTTACTGAAAATAACTGAAATAGAAGCTAATCTACTAAAACCATCTACTTTAGAATGTCATGTATCATTTCTCATCTTAAAACAAATCAATCTAAACTTTCATACTCTATTATAAATGCTCACTTAGTCATTCAAAGTAAGAAGATAACATTGGAGATGTACCTATACTCTGTGGAGGTATTTGCTAACATATCTGACATCAGAGCAGCAAAATGGCCAAAACAGGACATTGACTGAACATATACTGCACTGACAGGACAACTTCCTAGAGTTGTTTCTGTGCCAGTGATTGCCTTAATGCCACACAAAGGCCTAGAGATGTACTGCTGGCTGATTCTTTTCCCAGAGTCTTAAAATGGTCTTACCCAAACAAGCACAAACAGGGAACCAGAAGACATTGCTCTGCTCGTCTCTTAAACCTATCCAAAAACTGTACACATGTACCTGTTATTCTTCCTTTTATGCCCCAGTTTCTACCCACAGTATTCCTCTTGCCTGATCTCCCTTTGCCATTACTGCCCTCCAGCCTACCAGAAAGGAATGATACTGCCCTCCCACTGCAGAGCAAGAATAACAAACACAGTTCCAGCAAAATCCTATCAGGTTTCTGTGGGAAATGGAGAAAGGGTTGATGTCTGTTCTTATCTACCAGCAAGAAAATTTCCACAAGACCTAAGTTTAAGGCCTTTTTTTCCATCACACTCCTACGAAAGCCTTCATCTAGTCCAAAGTTTCCCCCTGCTAATGTAAACTGGATTCAAGTCAGAGCACTAAATGCTCATCTAAAACATACTCCACTCTCTACACATTAGTTACATGAGGTTCTGAATCAGAGAAGTGCCAGTGCTAAGTGCTGTATACATGTTGATCAGCTGGGCCCCAGAAGCTGTTAATTTCTAAAGGAACAAAAGGCTGTGTCAAACTACAGAAACAACTAAAAAGGAAAATGAATTAAAATGCACATACAAAAAGATATCTTAACTCTCGTCATGAACTCTTTTGAGTTAATTTAAAAATCAACAAAGATAAAATACTTCAGATGTCCCTAGTGACAACTTTTACAAAGAGTGTTTTTCCAAAGTAGAAGATAATCAGTGTCATCACTAAAATCTCATCAGAAGAGCTTGTTCTTTGAAGTTCAAACTTTAACAGACAAGTGAATCCTAACACAGGAGAGTACTAAAATAAGAAAAATTTTTGACTTTTAATTTGCTGATATAGAAGAATTATCTTTGAACAATTTGTAAGCAAGCAAAGTCAGAACTATGTAAGGACTAGCTTAAAACGGTACATTTAGCAAGTCCTTAAAATGCTCCATTACTCCTCAGCATCCACTCAAAGACAGTAACAAAAAACACCAGCAGCAATATACTAGCAAGCTTGTACCACCCAGTTTGTCCTTGGTGCAAATAAGACTGAAACACTGTAAACTTGTGGTTTCTTATGGTTCACTGGAACAAAAGAGAAAAAGCTGCTCTAACCATCTTACCATTGACAGATTGTTGAAACCTCCAGAAATTGGCAGAATCAGAGAAGATTTCCCTCCTGATCCCAGGATGGTAGATATATCTGATGGCTTCATGGAGCTCCGATGTAATGCAGTACCTGAAAGGGAGAGAGGCTTTTCAGAAAAGAAGAAGTATTTAAAGATACTATGCTCTATCAAGAAGCTTCAAAAGAAATATTTTAACAGAGACTGAAGGACTTGTGAAATCCTTCTCTGTTACAGAAGAAACAGACAAACCAAGTAACTTGTTCCCGTCCATCTTAATTTTGCTTCCATCAGAAGGCTTGTACCAAACCCACAAATGCCAATTATAAAAGGCAATGATGTCTTACACCCAACAATGGTTCGAAATAAGGAGGCCAATTATCAATAATCAACAGATGTTCTGATGCCCTTATCGTAACAAACAGCTTGGGAAGCCATCTCAAAATATTGTTTTCATCAAGACAGTGACAGACAAATCAGAGGCTGTGTCAAGAATGGTAAAAAGGGAATGACAGAGTCCCAAGAGGAGTGGTTTATAAAACCCTCAGCAGCAGTTTTTGATAACAAGACAGCTTCAACCAGCATGGCAATCATTAACATTTTCTTTTGGTCTTAAGGACTGCTGGAACCACAGGCATCAAAAAACACCCACAACAACATATACAGTCACAAAATAAAGAGTCTCCAGGGTTTCCACCAGACTTCATCCAGTTTAGAAGCAGATCAAATGACTATGACACTTTTTCTTATACCCTCCAGTGCCTAAGTCCTTCTTCTTATGAATTATTAATTATAAAATCCAAGCACATAAATCCTTTAACTAAAGGATGAAGAAAGCAAACTCTTACCTGGCTGGTGAAGCAACGAATTAGGAGTTCGGGAAAGCAATTGGCCTCTGGTTGTCATGTTTCCAATACTGTCATCCAGGGATGTAAGAACTGATTAATAAATAAGTTAAGAAACACTCTCCTAAACACACTTTTGACTCTATTCTAAATGAATGTGACTACTTAGAAAGGAAAATATTTTGCCATAGCTCAAATGTTGTGAAAATCATATGTTGTCTTTCAGAGTAAAACAGAACCCACTCATATGCCTGAGTTAGGTCACAAAATGTTTCACCAGAACCTTAAAAACTGGAGGGCTGAAAGGGACAGCACAAAGTAAACTTCAGAAATATGAGCAGGACAAGTCTGGGACCCCTCACAACTGCTCAGACCAAAGAGAATCCTTTTGCCCTATGAGGAGCTGCTATATGTTGCATAAACCATAACAAGAAAACCTGAGTCTGAATGCATTTTTAAAAAAGTTCTTTCTCTCTCATTTCCAGGCACAGATGAATCCAACAGAAGAGTCTCTGTTGCTCTACTATGTTTCTTCCTGTCAGCAACCAGGTTCAGCACTCTAGGTATGATTTATTAAGAAGCAATTGTATAAAAGTTTCAGTATCTTGTGTTATATCAGTGTCCAGAACATCCTGATTCTTAGGCACAATATAATCAGGGCAAATACTCACTAGCTTTATTATACTTGCAAAAAACCATAAGAACAAGGAAACGTACAGGATTCCTTTTCCATCATAATCATAAAAATACCATTCACTTACCTATCAAATCACATTGGGTTTTTTTCCTTATTGTAAAAGAGCAGGGGGGAAATTTTGTGGAAATTTAAATTTATGCCTGTGCACTGTCTTGCTATTACTGTGGCTGGAAAGTTAAGATACACTGAATAATCACAGTACTCTGGTAATACAATACCTGCCAAAGAGCAAAAACCCCTAAAATTAAGATATAATGAAGAAAACTTCTTTTTCAAAACTCAGACATGGAGTCAGCTATGGCCCAGAGTTTTCTAGGAGGACACCAGCCTGAGATCATAAGACCAGAAAAAACTGTAAAATATCATACTAGAGGAACTTGATGGCACAAGTACAGAAGACAGGCAATGCAACATCTCATTTCCCTTACAGCCAAAATAATCAATCCACATGCAGTCAAAAACTAAGTACATAAGTGTTTCAATAACCTCTCATTTTCCCCAAAATCTACTGAATAATCTGAAATCTACTGAACCATCATTGCAACAGCTTTGATAATGTGGTGAAAAGGAAGGGAGAGAGAAAATTCCATTCAGAGAAAATACTATTCTGTGAACAGGCAAAGATTTGCACCTTTTGACTTATCTCTAACCTTTCCTGTAAAAGCCAAGTAACACAGCATGTTACTGAAAATGCAGCACTTTTCTAAATTAAACTCACCCAGAGTCACACACTCAGTCAGTCATTAATATCCCTCCCTTATAGTGTCTAAGCATTGCAATCACAGTTTTGTTTTTGAACTTTTTAGATTCTCAATGTATGAAAATACCACTCAGAAAACTGACTACAGAAAGGGAAGACAGGAGACAGTTCAATAGTAGAATTTTGACAGCAGGGCACCTCAAAAATCAGGTAACAATTTTACATGACATTCATACATTCTTTACTTTAGGTGGGTAACTTACAACATATTCAATAACTGTTCTCAACAGGCTGAAAGCCAAAGCAGTAGTGAAAACACACACACGTGGTGAGCACAGAGTGCAGCAAGTAAACAGTAGACAAAAATAGAGAGAAAGGATACTAGAAACTCTCTTCTGAGAGCCTTGTTTCCTTCCAGGTCTGACCACCTCTGCATCATGGGGGGAGGGCACGTCTTCAAAACCATTTCTAGAGAACACCAATGCAGACAGAAGGCAAGTGAATTCAAGCAGAACGTACAAAACGTTTTGGTTGCACCAAAGTAACTCCGCAACCAAGAAACTGAAGCGTAAGTCATCTCTGACTCCACCGCTGA
>NW_008683478.1:0-225 GCF_000695815.1 Acanthisitta chloris | reverse complement strand
CAGGGAGGCGAATTTGTCTGAAAACCCACATTCTGTTCCTCCCACACCACAGCAAACATTTAATTATTTGTAATTAAATACCGCCCCTCACCTCTCCATAGCGGCCCCGGCCCGGCTCAGACCGACACACAACCTTCCCGCCCCGCCGGACCGGAAGTGCGTTACAGCCTCCCGCCCCGCCGGACCGGAAGTGCGCTCAGCCTCCCACCCTGGCGGACCGGAAAT
>NW_008683477.1:0-36766 GCF_000695815.1 Acanthisitta chloris | reverse complement strand
TTTTTACTTTTACTCTACAATAAATGTTAGAAGTGTGGTTGTAATATTGACTTGAAATAAGGAATTATCATCCTGAAAAGACTGAGGAAGACTGGCCTAGAACACAAAGAGGTTATTAATGCTTTTGAAAAATATACCACCTAGGCTTGAGTCAATAGCCAGTGTGGCAATTAATAAAGAGCAAGACTAACAATATATTTGTATTCTCTTTGTGTACAAAATGTAACCGAATAGACATAAAATCCATCCTACCATTGTCTTTCTCTTCTTGTGGTTGTGATGCAAAGGAGATGAATGGATTTAAGAGTGGTTTCCTATACAGTGGTGGTCTTGTACAGTATCCCATTAACATTACAGAATAGGATTCGTACTGCAATGAATTATCTAGACAAGAAGCTCTATACATAGTTCTCTATCAGTCATGCAGGGTATGTGACTAGACTTTCCTACAAATTCACCAACTTTCCACAGAAAAGAAATGAAAAATATGGCTACGTCTGTAAATTCTTTCACTAGGAAAGCTGGAATCCTGAAGGTTTTAAAAATACCTATTTCAAGGAAATTGAAATAATTTTTCATTAAGATCTTTTATGCATTTATTTTTAAATGTTCAATTTATAATGTGATGTTGCACTAAAACTCTATGTTAGATTGTAGGGGTGATTTTAGAGCAAATTGCTGCTGGAAAGGCAGGTTGACTTTTCCCCACAGTTCCAGCTGTATGCTTCCTTCCTCAATTCATGCTGGAGCATTCTTTTGTGTGGTCAGTTGGGTTCAGTTAGCAAATTATTTATTTTTCTGGCATCTGAGGTGGACCCTGGTCTGAGCAATAATTTATGTCATATCTCAGTAGGTGGGTGCAAACCAAATCATGCTTGTAAAATCAATTCATGTTCCAAGATAGGTTATTAGCTCAGGCACATGTACTTACCCTGTTTCCAAGCCAGAGCTTTATTCCAGCACAGATATATATCTGTTTGTACATACCTTGAATGGTTCACTCCCGAGCAAGTTTTAAAGTTGTTTTAGAGTACCAAACATTAACTCTAGGAATTTTGCCAATGTAAACACCAATTCAAACAGAAGCAGACCTGCCTGATAGCTGCTCTGTACAGTACAGTTCAAGCAGCTGGAACACCTACTGCTGTGAGTCCCAAAGCTGAAATTCTGTGTGGGAAAACACAAATGGATTGCAATATGCTCAACAAGGTTATGGATGCTGAAAGAATTGCCATAGTTGATCTATGTTTTAGGGTTTAGGGGACCTTAGAGTTTAATTCCTTATTTACTGAAAATATATCTAAAAGAAGATAAAAACTATAGGTGGAAAAAATATTGGGATGCATAAACAAAGCCATTCTGAGCTATTCTGAGCAGCTTTATTGAATTTGGTCTAATGCATTTGTCCATATTCCAGGTATATTATTTCAAAAATGTTAAATGCTATTTACATTCAAGGATGCAGTTTGGGTTTGTTTTTTTTTGAAGCAACACAAATCTGTGGGGAAAAAATCAGAGAGAAATCAGATCCTTGAGCAAAAAAAAAAAAATTCCAAGGAGAAAAGAGCTACAAGTGGCCCAATCAGAGATTATAAGAGGCCTTGCTCAATGTACTCTGAGTTTTCTCTGTACAAATACTTGCCTAAGCTTCCATCATGTTTTTTTTCTGTGTAATTCCCACTTTCCATAAACTGTACTTTGCATGCTTAAAAGTGCCGACAAAGAAAAGAAAATATTTTAGAATCTCTGAGAGGCAGGATTAATGAGTGGCTTAAACTCAGTTCCTTTGAATGGGCATTTATTGATCCTCACTATAACATAAAGAAGTGAATGATGGAGAATTCACTTACTCACTTTGTCTAGCTCACTTCTCTGGTGCAGTGAACTAAAAAGGACTGGAGGTAATGGTAGTAAGACTGTGAAAGGAATATATAAGACCTAAGAAACTTGTGTCATTTAGCATACCAGCAGTTATTAGTTTTCTCATACTTACTTTTACTTTTTCTCTCCTTACTTTTACAGTTTGCAACTTTAGGTGCACATATGCTATTTTAAATCCAGAATTTGAATAAATTCAGACAAGAAAATTATGTGCTCACTTTACAAGGTCAAAAGCAATTTTTTTTTCACTGACAACACAGCTTGACTGTGTTGGACATTTAAAATTCAATTTGTGTTCTTTCTGTCAAATCTAGTACATAAGCATCTGCAATAATGATTTGGAAGCCACATTTAGCTGGTTTAGCCATTATTCCTAATGTGACCATAACTATAGCATCTAAGTGGAGTACTGAGAGCCTTGTTAAAGATTCATGCAATGCCTGGGACACAGCTCTGTTCTATAGCTACATCAGTGCTGCTGGGCTGACAAATATAGCATTGTTTTTCTCACTGTGGTGTGATTCACAAAAACGTCTCACCATAACAAGATAATACTTTTATAGTATAAGTTTCTGAGCACAGCAGGATGTGACAATGATTTGTGAAATAAAAATAACAATAAATGAAAAATTAACATTTTAACAAACTATCTGTAAATCTCTGCAGTTCCACTTACTGTGGACTCAGTAGCAAATGCAATATCTAAGACCAAACTGCTTCGAAATCAGTTATGCAGACTTCAATTTATGCTGTCATGTTTTAGTGCAAACTGTAATAATTCAAGAATTTTACAATGTCTGTTCACTACATGAATTTATTTGTCCTAATTATATACAAGTCAACATCTTAAATCTTGGAAAGAATGTTGACTTACACAGGTATGAGAACAGCAGTGTGCAAACACTGCAGGTGCAAATTCTGTGCTACGTCATGACCCATGATGCCCTGTTGACTGTGACGTGACTGCAGCACGTGACACGTAGCAGCTAATATTTCCAAAAGCGTGTCCTGTGACCATCAAAGACATCTGGCCCATATTCTATTTCAGCTGAGCACCAAAAATCACAAGGCACCTTCACAAATGTGCCAAATGTTATACCTCTTTCCTGACATTTCACTTGTGAGCTCCCCTATCATTTCTTCCCACTGGCCAGTTTAATGTCATGTCTTGACTTGACAACTTGCTGGAAGAACTTGTGCTGCAGCACATCTAAGCTGTCATGGAAACTTAAGAAACTAAAGAAATACTTCTAACCAAGTAGATTTTTGCTTTCTATTCTGCTGGATGTTTCTCTGCTATCTCTTGTGCAACTGTAAGGAAAGAGGTGAGTGATACTAACTACAATTAGTCCAAAATACAGGTCCTATATATTCACAACTGGTTTTAATCCTGAGAGGAAGATTCTGCTACATTCAGAATTCTGTTGTGCTCTGAGATGCTTCAAGCTCTCATTCTCTAATAACACATGTGAAAACTTAAGGAAATGCACACTGAACTTTCCGGTGAGATATGCTAGGATATACACTTGAGGACGTAAGGCTGGGCTTTGGAGAAAGCAGTCATAATAATAAAGACATCAAGCAGCATACCAAACTTCTTCATCTCTCCAGCTGCACCCATAGAAGGCATAGGCTGATGCCACAGTGTTGTCCTCCCATGCTGTGCCACTGCCAGCAGATGTATTTCCCATCACCAGCTCTGTGCAGACTCTAGTTTGAACCACTGTCACCACCACAGCCACACATGGCTGATCTTCACACCTACTTCTGAGCCTTAAGAAAAGACCCTATCCACTGTTGCCTTTCCTGGAACTGGATGCAGCCACATTTCGTGCCAGAGACTGTGTGCTGGCAGCAGCTGCACTGCTAAGAGCTCACAGAGCACACTCTCACATGGCCAAAGAAGTGCTGTAGGATCATGGATGTGTGAGAGGAGTATCATGGGTCATGAAGAGGTGGGTCAGGCATGTTTCATGACTCTGTATTCAGTGTAGCAACAGCACATGTGTCTTAATTGTTATAAGTTCATTTTTTCCCCATTTTATTCTCTGAAAAGTGAGACTCGGACTACATTTATATTGGGGCTGGCTCTGAGTGGTTAATCTCACACTTGGTGCAGTCTCATTTGGATTGGCAAAAAAGTGGCCTTATAACAGTCAAGCTCGTAATAAACTACTAACTGAAAGTCTTTTTCTCAAATCTATATGTTTTATAGAAACAAAAATGCCTTACAACTTTACTTCCTAATTATAGCTTTAAAGTGCCAAATTCTTTCAAAAATCATTACGTGACAGCTAAAGGGAGAGGTGAAAAACAGTTTTATCATAATTATGCAATCGCGAAGTTTTACAATAAAGAACTTTTTCAGAATTTCTATTTGTCTGAAGTGCCTTGTAGATTTCTCCTCTGTGTTTTAATTGCACAATCAAAAGCAAACACCTGTTTGAAATTAGCATACATCCAAATAAGGAACAAAGACATGCATTTTTGACAGTGAGAATAATTAGCCGCTGGAACAGGCTATCAAAGGATACAATGCATTCTCGCTTGCTCTCTTTAAATCAAGAGTAGGTCTGTTTTTAAAAGACACTGTCTCTTATTCTGGGATAATTTATTTGAAGTTCCATGATCTGTGCTATGCAGGAGATCATAATAATGACGGTCATTTTTTGCCAGAGATGTCAGAGAATAATTTGGCTCCTGGGACACTCACATACTGTATCCCTGAGTTCTGGCTCTTGTCAGCAGCCATCAGCCTGCAATCCCTCTTTCCTGCAGATGAAACAGCCAGGAAGTTTTAGATATATTGATCCCCATTAGGTCTGTATCTCTCACATTGCCCCTAGTACACCCCACCACCTTGCAAGCTTTTTACTTGTTGAAATAAAAATAACATAGTAATGGCTTTGAAACTGTTTTACAAAAGAAAAAGTTATCCCACATATTCCGTTAAGAAGAAAGAGCCCAATTAAGAGGAGTTTTAGGCATCGTTCATTGTTTTTACTACTCCTACCTTTAAAAACACAGCTGTTACTTCCTAGACTTGAATATTTGGACATTGTCGTGCCTAGAGTTATTCAAACGCTGAATTAAATGCTGTCCCAGGCATGAACACCTTACACACCTGCTGCAAAACAATGAACTAAATTTCAATCCAATGCATAATTTATCCCATTTGTACTATAAATATTTCCCACCCCTGCTGGTCTGGTTGAGGGTGCAGACTAGACCTGCCTCTCACTTAAATAACCAGGGTGTGTCCCTGCACTCAGTAAAGGACAGAGCCAGACACTGAGGATTCATCACCCAAATCCAGCCTACCTTAGTCCTATCCTCCAGGCTTTGCAGGAGGATAGATCCTGAGTAGGGAAGCTATTGCTGGCCTAAGTACTACTAATAGGTCAGGTGGGGATTTCTGATGGGAAATCCACCCAGGTGCAATGGGATTATGCTATGATGATTCCTTTATGCTATTTTACTGTCCTGTCTTCTGCTTTCCTCTCAGTCTATAGCTCAGTGGAGGTGTTTGCAGCTCTCAGGAAGCAGGCAGGAGCCTCAGAAAATGTCCTTGTAGTATCTGTCAATTTATTCAGTGTTTATATTTTCCAATCAGTTATAAGGGATGAACATGTAGCTGTGGCCTTAAGTATTTTGATATGGGAAAATATTCAGTCCAAAATATACAGTCTTCATAATACAGATCACAACTAAGAATAGTAAGGAGGGGCTGTTAATATGGTATAAGGAAACGGATTATCACTGTACCATGTAACAAAGACTTTAGCCAAAATTGCCCAAAACCTCCTACAGTATGATTTGTTAGACCTTTCATTCACCCTCAGGTAACACAAACATGCTCCACAAGTTGTGTTCTAGGCACATGTTTTTTAAATAAGCTTTCTTTTTTATCATTGCTGTTCAATCCTAGATTTTTAGTGGAAAGATTTTTCACTATGACTTTGAGACAATCATTTCTAAATATTGCTGTGAAATTTTCACCAACTTCTTGAAATTGCAATTGTGTGATCACAAAATGACACAATGAAACATAAAATTTGTACATCCTTGGTTTTATTTATATGAAATAAGTAAGATTTTATGAGCAAATCCATGTGAAGAATTTGTCTAAAGTTCATGTATTTCAAATTGAGATTTGTGGAGTAATTTGCTTGGCATAGCTTTGACCCTCTCCATCCATCTTCTGTTCTTTAGCGCCTTCACTATTACCTGGTGTGGAAAGCTGACAGAGGGTAAAAAGATAATGATATGGAAGTTATAGGAAAAAATATGGTTACTACTCCCTGGATGGAACAGCATCAGCATATCCAACCTCTCACACATAATACCATCTAAGGGGGACTTAACATAGGGTAAAGCAGAGTGTTGACACCATGGCCAGGCTCTGTTGAAACCCTTGCAAGGAGGGAACTCAGTGGTACTTTATATCTGATAAGCAGCATGACAGCTAAAAACCAAGGGAGATGAAGGAAGATGTCCTGCTGCCAAATCAGCAGCCATGGAGAAATCCCTCTCCTTGGACTGATGCATGTCCCCACCCCAAGGTTATCTCAGGTACTATACTAAGAAATCCATCCCCAGTGTAAGACCACCCCTCACTGAGTAAGCTAGATGAGTAAAGATGCACAAGCTCCATCTAAATGTAAAGAAATAGTATAAAAGTGAGTTAAGAATGGGAAGAAGTTGGAAAGACTCCATTGTAACTTCTGGGATCAGTAACAAATTAAATAATCTTAAGGAGTTTATTTGGATATAGGTAAAATATCTGCTATAACTTTCCATTAATATGCCTCCTATGAAGCAAAGTAAGAAAAGCCAAATGCAGTCTCCATAATGTCAAATTGAATGGAAGCGCTTATGGAATATGAACATTTAAAAGGACATAAGTATTAAAAAACTGGGCATCCGAAAAAGAAGTTCTTTTAATTATAGCTATGATGCCAGACAGGAGGGAAAATAATATCAATAAAGAAACAAGATAGGTATTAAAAGGGAGCTGCAATATTTTATTGCGAATATAATTGAGATTGCCATTAAATTCTTTTCCAAAATACTGTCTCTTCTCATGGACTGAGGCTGAATAATGTTAGCCTATATTCAGTAAAGGTCTCAGGTGCTTAAAACAAAAATTAAGTGGAACTGAGTTATATAAAGACAAAGTCATAATCCAGTAACTCATGTTAGGCAGGGCCCACAGCATGCCCCAAGTTATTGTCTCCTGGTCATCCCCATCTGGACACCTGACCTATATCTGATGTTCCTTCCTCTCAGTGACCCAGGAGAAGGAAACACAGATGTGCAGAGGAGTGGTGTGGCAGCCCAGCCTTCCCCAACCTGGAGTTTGGAGCAGGAAACTCTCTGGGAGTAAGAGTCTTCAGAGTACTGGCACCTCATGCCCACTGTGTACACTTGACCCTGGCTTCTACCTAATTCTGAATTTATTTAGGTTCACCAGGTGCCTGTCCAATAGAGAGATGAGTCCGTAACTGGTGAGTTTCTGAGGTGTCACTCTGAAATAGCTCATTTTCCATTGCATTGGATAGTGAGCAGAGAAGCCTTACTCAGGGCTCTGGGTTGCACTCCTAGCTGATGAGCACCTGAGCTCTCCATTGCATCAAGCTCTGTGAACTGTGAAGAAAACTTGCCCACAGCAGTGTGACTGGCTTAAATATCACACAGAACACTTAAACATGAAAGCTGTGATGCCTAGTGCATCGCAAAAAATGTAACTTTATATCCACACAATAGAAAGTGGTTTAGCACTGGTTTATTAAAAATACAATTAATGAGATTACAATTGGCATTAATCTAATTTATAATCAATGTTTATTGAATGTGCAAGTTCTTGACTTTTGCAGAATTGAAAGGGAAAGTACATGGCAAGTCATGCTATTACTTTATGCAGTATCAGGCAACACACTTTTGAAAAAACACCATGTTTGCATCTCACTTGATATGTCTACACTAAAGGATGATGTACAGCTACAGGTGTAAGTCTCTTCAGAGCAGTTAGTCTAAAAGGTCACGGCTGCGGTTGCTAGTGTTGAGTTTCTTACTCTGTACATCTTGCGATGTTTGATAATTTCAAGATAATAACAGCTTGTTTAAACAGTTCTTTATACCAAATTATACATCAAGTAATGAATGAAGCAGTGTCTCAGTGTACATGCCATGAACCATGCACGTTACCACAAGATTGAAGGCAAGTGTCTGTGCTCTAGGACCCAGGTAGCTTAAGTGGCTACTAATGGTCATGTGAGTGAGTGGGAGTACAGGAAACATACACAGCTGAGTCCCAGCAAAGCAGACTGTTAGCACGTCCTGGCCACATCATCCAAACACTCCACATTTGCAGCAGCCTGCCCACTCACCTGCAGGGTTAACAGAGGCATTGCCTTTGCCCCCAGGAGCAAAGCCTTCATTAACTGGCCTTTTAATACTGATGATTTGTTGATACCAATACATAAGGAGGGGAAATGAAAAGACTTGTCTGAGTTTGTGCCCTTTTCTGAGGTGCACCGTGTCTTAGAGAACAGTCATCTGTTGATCACAAGCTCAACCTGAACTTAGAAGAAGATAAATTTCCTATTTATGTTCCTACTATGGAAAAGTGCAGGCACATGCTTGTTTATTCATTTGCTTTCTCCCTTTCTTTGCCACATCTTTCTCTTTCCATTCATCCCTTTCTTTTAAAAGTTTTATTAAAAATTCTGCCAGAATTCTAGCAAAAATCTACATTATATAAAAGGAATAGACACTAAAATTGCACCACAAAATTGTGTAAAGCAGATCTAGTTATTACTTAGAAGTTTCTTTTACTAGGCATATACTTTTCTGTGGATAGAACAGTAGTTTATTAAGTAGTGTTTCTCTTTCACACTTAATCTTATAAACTTTATAAAGCTTGACTTCTGCCTCCCATAACAGGAAATTAAGATGGTTACAAACCAGGAGCATTCGTGACTGCTGACACATTTGCCATAGGTTTGCCTCATTCTGAGGATGGTCAAGGCATTGCTTAGAGTTCATAACTACCACAAGCCTATTCAATAGGCTAGACCATTAAAGGAAGTATGAAACCTACACAAGAGACCTTGTACCCTCATCATCAGTCTTTGATCTTGGCTCATTCCTAACACAGAGGGACAGAGAGGCATGTAGATTGTATGAATAAATAAGGAGTTTCTAAGGAGCTTAAACAGGACATTCCCCCAAGCTGGTCACTGTCACTGTCTTTAAAGAGTTCAGGCTGCTCCTAACTGTCCCCAGTTGCCCTGGGAGTAGCAAGGCTTCCTCCCCAATAAAGGGGCCTTAATTATTAAGGTAGCTTTTTCACTGTCTATTCCTTGGCAGTTTTCATTTCCCCTTCAGAGACACTGTAGAAGTGTGGCAGTATGGAGCTGCCTTCTGTCCTCCCTTGGAGAAGGTAGTGCCAGGAGCACAAGCAGTTGGCTTACTCAGACCTAGAAATCCCTGGTGGAGAGGGTAAAAAATGTCAACATAGATACAGCTGGTATAGTGGTTCATATGAGCCTGTATGTCCTGTGATCTCCCTGCCAATGCACATATGCGAGGCATGATCATGCCCTGTGGTCCCTAGGAATCTGATCATCCTCCTGCAGTCACGTATACTAAAAAGAAATTAAAGAAGCTCCTTGATGTCTCTGAACTGTACTAGACAATGCAGAGATTGCAGGAGCTTAACTATTTACAGACAGTTTTGTATCTCTGCATTAATTACCAGAGGCTGACATGCACTCTTGTTTTCTCTTCATACACATAGCTTCATGTCATTGGGGACTGACCTGTGTAAATGGCCACAAGGCAGGTTTGCAGCTCCAGCCTGAGACTGTCCCTCCCTGGAGGGTTATATTATCCTGAGAAGGAGCCTGTGTTTCTGGTCCTCAGAGCGATGCCCTAATCTTGAATCATTGAATATTAAGGTCAAGGGCAAGATATTCTCCACTATAATTCCATTAAGCAGTAATTGATAAGAAGTTAGCATATACTTTAATTTTTTCTACTTTATATAACTAATACCACATTTGTGTTATCTGTCCAATCTACTCAGAACTTATTAAACTTTAATGTCTCTAGAGAAAACTGTTCAGAAACTTTCCAATTAGCCATTCTGTTTATTATTTCTTTTCCATTCACCCATGAAATCTAGTTCTCACCTTTCCACCCACTTGTCCTAGTGCCACCCACACACATACACACACACATCTCATATGTACCTCCAAGTCACACATACCTCATTTTTAAAATGTTTCAGCTCACCTAGTTCATACCTGCTCTGTATGTAGAAATTATCAGTTCCCTTCAACCTACCCATCCTTTTTCATAAATACTGTCATTACTCAGGCATATGTAGTTTTGATAAAAAAATCTCCCCTGATACCTCTCTCAGCCTTGCAACCTCAGCAGAATTAAGACCTCCTAGATCAGAAAGGCATCCTGAGTCCCATCATTACCCATGTACCTCTCTGGTCTTCTTTGCAGACAGTGCTCTCAGAAGAGCTTCAAGTCTTTGAAAGCTTAGCTGGGATTCACAAAAGGACATGGTTGTCTGAAGCAGGACCATGCTGGGATTTAAGCACATTTGTAAGTCTAAGAGAGACATCCACAGTTCCTTCATGGCTAGAACAGCTCTCCAGTCCTGGTTCATGAGGCACTGATGTAGGCCTGCAAGAGTGACTTTATAGACTAAGAAAGTAGTAGACCTCACTGAGGAGACATAAAGGCCTTGGTGTCAGTTTTGTATTTTATCTAAATAGAACCTCACGTAAAATACACAATTTATTCTTGGAACAGGGTTTATATCCAAATATCTCCCCAGTCTATGGTTTAGGGGCTTCAATCTTCCTTTCTCCAGTCCCAAAACTCTGGGATTGTTTTCTGCAAACTGCTATGTTCCTGAAGGCAGCAGTTTAGGTACCTCAGTGCACAAGAAGGCTGCAGGATATGAAACCTGACCTGATAAACGCATGTTCCTGACACCCAGCATTAAGTAACTAATCCTGCTGGCAGGACAAGGGTGTAAGACCCAACTCTGCCATCAGGGTTTTCTATTAGAAAACTTTGGCAGCTTCCTATTTAACACATTGTCTATTTTGGTTCTCATTCATATGTTCAATGACTGGAGAGCTTAGGTATTTTACTCAGGGGTGTAGATACCATTAGGCATATAAAATTTAGTATAGTGACTCTGAACATTATCATATTGACCTTCCTTTAGGGATCTAGTTCACACTCTGTCCTCTTTAATTTTTTCATTTCCAATATTAAATAGGTCTTTTAAGGCTGTAGCTTGTTTCTGTAGCCTATCCTCTGTTGAGCCACGGGTGGATAAGAACCAGCAAGCAATTAGCAAGAACAAGTGCTTGGGCCATTAATGATGTAACTTGTTCTCACTATCTCCTAGCAAAGTATCTGGATACAGAAATTCTTCCCACTCCTCTCTCTGCTGCTCTGAGTATATATTTAAGTAAATTGAACAGATTAGAGGTGCCACAATATGAAAATTAATTTGTTACATGTGCAGCTTGGATAATAGCCATGAACATACCTCCCATGGTATAGGATGTGAACATACCTCCCATGGTATAGGATGTATACGCACCTCATATAACTAGTAGTAAAGCAAGGAAGCCTTTTTCCATGATATTATTTTTAATGGCTGTATTGCATGAGTTGAGTCTTTTGTGACCTGGCACATAGGATTGTACCTTCTTTTTGTTGCATAGCCTGAAGAAATAACTAGAGGCTACTACATATGTTACTGAGACCTAGTATGCAAGATAAATATGAATGATTACAAAACCACACACATCACTTATTCCCTGAAAAAAGTAAAAGCCCAATATTTTGCCAATGTTATAAAGGTGTTGCTTCCAAACTACAAACAAAAGTAAGAGGATTTTTAAAAGATAGCTTATCAAATGATAAATAAAAGAAGATAAAATTACTTGCTTTGTTGTTTTAAGTACATAAATACTTAAAAGTTCGGGCACCTGTGCTCACAGATCAGTCTAGAGTCCTATTTTGAAATCCTAAAGTATGATATGCTGACTAAATATTTTAAATATAGTACATAAAATCCCATTTGAAATCTGAGATATGCTAACAGTATTCCACTTGTGTGTAGATGAAATATGCTTATTCTAACATTCAATATTTACCCTAAATTCCAACTCTGAATGACTGTATGTTGTAAAATGGCAAACCCAGATGTTTAACTGGTTGGATACAGGAATACAGCTGTTTGAAGACAGTTTTCTGTAGAGACTGAAGTAATTTAGTTAATTTTAGATGATATTTAATAACTGGTTTAAACACGACACACACTAAAAGCCCACTAATTTTTAATGAATGCCTGTATTAATAGATCCTATCTATTTATCCCCTGCATTCTTTTTGCAGGTCATATTGACTCTCCTGAGCTCTCTGTAACACTTTTCTGCCATTCTCCAGAGAGTTACTCAGTTCAATGGCTTTCTTCCTCCCATAGTCCTGGGCTCATCAATTATCCCTGACCCCTTTTCTTATGGTCCAGTCAGCTGAGCTGAATCTTTGACAATTAACCAAATATTTTGGGTTGCACATTACATACAGAGAACCACCACATGAAGGTTCCAATGGCTTCAGGATGTCTATGCTTCCAGATGAAAGAGAAAAATAGTCCTTAAAAAGTACTCTTTGGAATCCTCAAGATTCAATAAAAAACACATTCAGGCTTTCCCTCTTCCATGGTGGCTGACCTGCTCAGGTCTGCTTGCAACAAGTCCTGTGTCCAAGACATTTAAAGTGATTTTTCTATTTTCTGTGCTTAAGCATTTAGACTACGTCACATTAAGATTTCTCTAAAAAACAGATATTACAAGATCTAGGAATAAAACAATCCTCTGGGATGCAAATGAAAATCTCTACCCTGAAATGGAAAGTGAAGTATCAATTGTTCTGAGCATAAGAAACATTTTCAACTTAACTCAGTTTGAGAAAGTAAGAACCCACCTATGCACAAGGTACTGCCAAACCCTCACAATAATAGTAGTCCAATGGTAAAGTACATCCTGCTGGATGGAAGACCCAGGTTTGGTAAAGCTAGAGAAATTCAAACATGGGTTTGAATGCTGTGGTTTAGTGTGTAGAGCATTTACTTAACAGCTCAGGAATCTGGGCTTTGTCCTTGCTCTAAATTTTAAGAATTTTGCTTTTAATAGTTATATGGTAAATTAAATTGTAGAAGGCTTTTAACTGGGAACTGTATCTAAAGATTCTTTTTTCTCGCATGGTGGTTTTAAGTATTAGATTAAAATGTGTCTTATGCCCTTGTTCTCTCTTGCCTGAGGAGTTTGGTACTTGACTGCATGGTGATGCAGGACAGATGCAGGGTGCTTTCTTCACATTTTTAACCCTCTAACTCAGGACCTTGATGCTGTCAGAATACATTAGACACTTACTTGAGAGCTTCCACTATACTGGGAAGTGAAGCAATACCTGATGTCTCTATCCTAGTGAGACTGCAATTCTGAACCACTAACACCAGGGACTTGTCATATTGCAGAGTGAACTACCAAAAATAAGTCAATGTTATGCATTTGGAAAGTGCCTATAAGCATCATGGAAAGGCTAGATTCTTTCAGCATTTGCTGTATCCAGCTAAAGAAGGGTCTGTGATCAATTATTTTAGACTTACACTGCTTTAATTTCAATTCTGCTTTAAATCTAAGCCTAAGCTTTTTATTGGATCCAGCTCCTAATGCCTATTGAATTAATTTCTTTACCTCAATGAACATTTTGCTTATATATACCTTTGAACAATTGGGCAGTGCCTTCTGTGTCACTTCATAATGCCTTTAGTCCACCACTATAACCCATTCATGGATTGCTGTCAAAATTTGTCCAGGTATCCAGCCATCAGCACACACATCAGCAATAGATCATGCACACACTTGCTCACCCCACTGAATGCACTGCTCCCACAATGCTCCAAAGCTTTGCGCACATGTAGAACAGGAAAGCCAAGGTGCCTCCTGTAGCAGAGTGTCCTAACATCCTGAAACATGCGTAAGTTCTACATGGACCTTAAAAGCTTTATTTCAGAGCTAACAATTAGATAATGTTGCCATTATGTAGCTTCAGCCATATATTGCAACCAAGGCTTTCACAGTTACAGTGTTTCACAGTGGCAGTAAGGAGATTGAAACAGAGTTTAAATCCAACTCTTTAATCCTTCCTGAATTCTAGGTCTCCAGTAACCTTATACAGCCTTGGTGCTTCTTTTAACACACTATCTGTGATGGCATTTGTGACTACCCTCTGGGAAATGGCTGAAGCACATCATAACATGTCCATCCTTTTCCTTCTGGGTGAAATTTAGGCATGACCCTGTGTAGATGACCTGTGACGTGGGAGCAGCAAAGGTGCCAGTGTGCTTGCCTCACAGGACTGTTGCATGGGATCCATCTGGGGTCTCCTTAGCGCAGATACTAGCCTCTTCTGCCTCACTCAAACCACACAAAGCAGCCTCTCTGAACACCAGGGCTATGCCCTGTGTTTTCTCTTGGTATTTGATTAGCTCTAGGTAGCAAGCCATAGAAGAAAAAGACCAAAAAGCAGTGAAACTAATTCAGACATGCTCCACACGGTCATAGCATTCCTCTGTAAAATTTATTTAATGCTTTGTAGATATGCTCAAGCAACATTGATGAAAAAGATGTAATTCAAAGGCTTTGTCTGGAATAACAGTTCAGTCAAAATTTCAGTCATGTTACACAGTCCTCATTTACAAAAACAAAAACATTCATGCATGTGAGTGAATGGTAAGAGGCCTGTGGCTGTGACCTTCAATCTTTTCAGGGTGTAGACAGCACGTCTATTTTACTATGCAGTTACATCCCAAAAGTTACATGACGTTACTGAAGTCAAAGCCTTACATTTTTCAAACAAGGATACCACTGGAGCTCTAAGTCAAAATAATGAAATAAAAATTTGGGAAAATATATTAGCCTAACAACAGATGCATTTCTCACAGCATTGGCTAGTTACACTGGCAGATTATCAACTACAATGTCAGCACCACAATACTGACTTAGGTTTCATATTGTTCCTTGTGTTGTTATGTACTACACAGAATCTTAGGAAAAAAAATATCCTAGAAAAATGTGAAGCTTTACTGAAAAAGAAATTAATGCAAGAAAATAGTGGGTTTAAGTACTACAGAGATATGAACCATTGCTTCTTCTTATCCTGCTAAGAAGCAACAGCTGTACTCCACTTCAACTTGGCGTGCTTCAGAACTCATACTCATATAGATATTTAATGATCCAGACATAATGGTCCTGTATAGTTTAATTAGTTATACGAAGGCTCAACTTCATATGCAATCTTTAAAATAAAAGATGCTTCCATGGAAATCTTGCTTTGGTTCTAACATTTAACAGTAGAAATGCTTTGGTGGAATTGGAGATTATTGACCATGGATCTTGAGCACAGTTGACAAGTAATGTTATTCCTTCTTGATAGACTCCTTGTTTCTTCCTCCTTCACGGTATAGCCAATACAAGGAGAACAGGTAGAGTGCAAGACAGACCATCAAATCATAGTGGTAGAGTGTTGCAGCAAATAGTGAAAAGAAGAAGAAATAAAATATTTTGAAAGCAATATGTTTTAAACCTGGAGACTCACTAGGTAACTTAAGTGATTCACCCTTCTGGTTAGAGATACTTGCAGAATCAGAAATGTGCTGGCTTTCTTTCTGTGAGTCATCAAACCAGTTTAGCACTTTCCCCTCAGTTATTAAATGGTCAGATTGAGCGCCTGTTCCTCCACTTCCTTTGGTAGTCTTACTATTTAAAACCTCTGGCCTCCATGATTTCTCCTGTTTGAGCTCTGCTTGATGGAAACACTGACCTATATTCCTTCCTCTTCCTTCTCTAGAAATTGCTGTGTCTGAAGTGGAAGGTACTTCTCCTTTTTCAGCTTCAGGAGAGAAATTTTTATTAATGCATGTAATTTCATTAGGTAGATTTAAATTGTACCCCAACTCAGCAGCAACCTTGCCAGTGACTTCGAATTCATAGTGCCTATACAGCTGTTCCATACCTCCTGCCACAGTGGACCCGTCACAACATGTCACTGAAGAGCTTCCAGAATGGTATCTGGGCACAGTACTTGCACCAGAAGGTGGCATTTTTGTTTCAGCTTTAGCACATAAACAGGAAAGTATACCAACTTGGCTTTCTTCCCTATAGAGCTCTTCTGCTGCCTCATTGTACGGATACTTCTGGGTGCTCAGGGGACTTCCAGATTCTTCTGAATATAACCCCTGCTGCAAATCTTCTTTCTTTCCTGTAGCAGAAGCCTTTACTGCTTCCTCCACAGGTAGAATATTGCCCATGTCTGGTTGTGCTTTGGCACATTTTTCCCTGCTACTGCATACAGACTTCGTTTCTCCTTGCGGTGTTTCATGTACGCATGTATTATAAATACCTAAAACTGATTCCTTTTCAAATTCAGTGTCATATAATACACCCACTGTGTTGAGTTGACAAAGAGCATAATGTGAACCATCATTTCTCCCTTCATGTGTATCAAACGCTGTTTCCTTTTCCTCTGTGGGCCTGTCACTTAGTGCAGTCTCTGGAGGTACCTTAGCAATTACTGCTCTTTCACTGGCAGACATTTTTTCTGGAGCACTTTCTGATGTTGTTTTAATTATATAAGCTATACCTGCCTCTGCTTCCTCTGTAATACCACGCTCAGAGGCAGAAGACTTTTCACAACTTTCTGCCTCCTGGCAGGTAAACAGCTCCTTTGTGGGAGTCATGCTCTGAGATTCTGTGCTACCCTTTGCTCCCCACCAAACCTCACTCCCCATTTCTTGCCACCCCTGCTCTGCAGAGTTTACTTCACTTTCCCTTCCACTCAGTCTCCCTTTATTTGTGCTGTCTGGCTTCTCTCTGTCTTTTAACCTTGTGAATCCTCTGTGTTCCTGAGTGTCCTTGTCTTGCCTTTCATACCCCTGAGTGGCTCTAGGTATCTGCTTTTTGTTCTCAGCTGGCAGAGGTGTTGTGTTCAGTGCTTGGGCATTGTGTTTCCTGTATGACTTGAATGGTCTGGGAGCTTCCTCCTCACCGATTAATTCCAAGTCTGCTATTTCGATGACTTTCTTCTCCTTCCCTGCATCAGTGTTCTTTCCTGACGTTTCACCAACTCCATTTTTTTGTGTATATTGGCTTTGTGTGGAATCTATTGAAACATCAGCATGTGCAAAAGTGCCGGCATATAAATCTCCTCTTAAATGTACCTGAACTTTGCTTTCAATCATCTTGATTTTTCCTTCATTTTTGTCAGCATCTGACATCAATGAATCCAGAGTTTGGTGAGACATTTGTGGCACCTGGTGCTCTGGAGCTGGATTAGCATTGCCATCCAGCGTCCTTGCTATGCATGCATTTAATTGCATGGATTCATCATGCTCTGGAGAAATGGTTTCTGGTCTCATTTCACAGGCCCCTTTTGAGGTATCAGCAGCATTCTCATTGATGAATAACCTCTCCATCATCTTACTTCCTGAGGCACTGTCTGTTTCCCCTTTTGAAATATCTGTGTGGCTCTCTCCTTGCCAGCTTGAGACAGTAGCCATAATATTGTTAGCCTCATTCTGCTTTGTTGCAGGAAAATATTTTGCCACGAAAAGTCTTTCACTGGTACCAGTATGTTCCAAAGACCCCTCACCGCTGTTTACTGAGCCAGCAGTGACTTTCTTCCCTGATAGCTCACTATTATCTCTTACAGAATACTTAAAGTTATCTTTTAATTCTCCTCCTATGGCTTGTGAAGTGCTTTCAGATGAGGAACTGATAGGCACAGGGTGCAAGTCACTGCTTCTTTCTCTACAGGTTGCCTTTTTCACCAATTTTTCAGTTTCACTTGTAAAATTAACTGGTTCTGTTGTGTATAAATTCCTTTCATCTCTGGAACAGGTACCTCTAGCTCCTGTGAAGTGCTGATTAAACTGAAACAATAGAATAGAAAAGAATTATCAAAAAGTGCTTTGCAAAAATATACCAAAAGAAGAAGGCAGGATTTCATAATGGAAAGTTTTGTTTTCAGTAACAAAGCTTTTATGAAATGTTCTAAAATCACTTGTGAAATTTACATCGCATGTGCTTTTTAACATAGGTAATGAACTTTATGGTGGTGCTGAAAGGAGCAGGAAATAAAGTAGCATTCAGAAACCTCTCTATTCATGAGTTCAGTAAGCTGCTAGTGCATTTTATACAAGTTAAATCTAAAGAGAATATTCATTTAAAGGCAGGTTAATTCATTCTGTATACATTTGGCTCTAGGTTTGGAGAGAGGAAGGCGTGGGGAAAGGGGGGAGGATTGTCGCTTAAATGATGGCATTGATACAGTACATCAAAGCCTGGTAATGTACAGTATTGTCCAGTGAAACAACGACACATTTCACACTGACAAACACTGTAAGGATTATCTGTGCTTCGTTTCTCTCAGGGACTATTTTACAGGCTTCAAACCAGACTGTTTTTAGACAATCTGGTAAGACATGAGTTGGAAACGAGATTAGCAAAGTAAAAGGCCAGAAACTAATCACTCTCCCTCCTAGCTCCCAAATATGCTATTGTATTATTTAGCAATGCCCGCTTGTCATTGCACTCTCTTCTCACGTTAGCACAGTCACACTGATAGCACTAGCTGATCAATTAGAGGCTAGCTTCTTGGGCACCCCTTTATACATTTGCACTTGCTGTAGATACCCCCATTACAGTTTCTCTTATTAATATGTTTTCTGCAAAGCCTCTGCAAACTATTAATAGTAAAACGTCACTCAAAGAAAAGTGAGGGAGCTAATGTCTCTGCAAATTCTGTTTTAATGACCCTCTGCCAACCAGTGCTCAAGTGTATTTGAGTTCTTCGGTGATGCCAACTGTCAGGATTTAACAGTGAGATGCCTGTGTTTTTTTCCCCTCCTTATAACTGACATTTGCATGATCTCAATAATTATATGCAAATCTTACGATTTCCCCTTCTTCTCACATAAGGCTCATGTTACTTGTCAACTGCACAGCTGTCTTGTGAGCCAATGCCTGTGCGTTTCAAAGATTTGGTTGTATTTCCATCTATTATAAGCCTTCATTGTTTAATTCATTAAAGAGCTCATAGTGCAAATTAACATCTAAATTACAGCTCCCCCTTCATTTATTGTACAGACAAGTCTGGCAATTGATAAACAAATGGTTATATTTGATCCTGTTTTTTATAAAAGGGTGGACTGAGAACAACAAGGGATTTTATGTTTCACCATCAAAAAAAAAGCGATGTTGACTTTCAGGCAGTGAAAGGTCCTACAATAGGCAACAATTTTAAACTTTTTTTAAAGCAAAATATAAGAAAAAATTATATTCAAATGTGAGGATATTTTTCTCTCCGTCAATAAGAAAAAAAAGAATGGTTCTCATCTTCCTCTCCTGTCTGATTCAGCATTCACATTTTCACAGGTGATAGCTATTATAATCTATGATTATGAATCTATGCACCCAAATGATATGAGCTGAGAACAGACACTGAGAATAATAGATTGCTGTACGTGTCTCATTTATTGCCATTTTTTCTTTCATACTGAAAAATGCAAGGCAAACCACACACACACATGCACACACAAATCCAAATAGATTGAATGTTCACTGAGTGTGAAATTCATTGTAAAAAATTTAATGTCAAACTGATATAGAAAAATCTGCTAATATAAATATATATATACACCTGGTTTGTTCATATAGCATATTACATAGTTATCCTTTGAAAAACCCCAAAAGCAAACAGTACTATAAATACAAAAATTTTATTAAATATAAAGCATGTATTTAAGAATCTTCCCATCCTAGAGACTGGGAGGGGAGATTTTTTAAATGCTACTCTTCTAATTCCTTCGAACTGTCATTTAGAGCCTCTGGTAAGGAAGTAAAATGGAGAAGTCATTAATTTAAGACCAGAAAAAGTTGATGCACTATACTGAAATCAAAGCACCTTCTATTGTTGAATCAGTTAGAGATTCAGTGTAAGTACAGACCAAGGCTTTACATTTGTAAATTAGTACATCAGTCAGCTCTGTTAAAAGGGGGCATTTCACCAGCTTTGAAGCGTAAATGGATTCAAATAATTTAATACTGTAGATATAATTGTATAACACTTACCAGCAACTCTAATTCTTTTTCATCATCTTTGTGATAACCCTGGTTATGTTCTGCATTTTTATCTTTTATATTTTTATTAGCTGTTTTGATGTCTTTGTCTTCTGCTTGTGGATAAACAATCTCTGGGATGTTTGTGTCTAAAGAGTTAACAAAAACATAGTTGAATAATTTCCATGAGGTTGATTGTTACACTATTTTTAATTAACATGTGCAGTAAGGAAGAACTAATTAAACCGGGTGTTGTACCTGAAGTCCTTGAATTATTCCATGTGTCATCATCAGACGTTGCCAGTATTTCTTCTTTTCTGTTAAAGAAAAAGGACCTTCTTGTGTTATTCTGCAAAAAATATTGTTCTAATTCCTCTTACATTCAAATATAAAAACTGCTAGTTAATTACACAAAATTTTGAATGCTGTTTGAAATTCTGAAAGCAACAGCTATAAAAAATGTAACTTTTTTTGAGTGATCTGATACTAAGTCTTGATCCTAAGAAAGAATTGGCAAAGAAAATGAGAATGTGTTGACCTTCAGATTACATTGCAAAGCTGATGGGTTTTCCCAGGCCTATTCTGAGAAAGCAGCACAAAGGTGATTAGATGGGTCAGTGACAGGAAAGCGTAATTTTGGGGTCAGGCAAGGGTCTGGAAGAATATATATGTTCAAGAGGCCAGGGCTCTCACTTGCTTCTGTTTTTCAAATATTTGTATGTATACAGAGATGGCTGGAAAAAGACATCTTTGTTACCTGAAATAAATCAAAAGATTCTCCCTGCATGTGTACAGTATAAATCCTTTGCTAAGCTATGCCTGGCCAGCAGGAACGAATTCTGCTTCCCTGAAGCCAGTGCAATTTTTTCTGTTGTTTTGCTGGCAGTGAAATCAAAGGCCAGGTCCAACACAACAAACACCTACAGAGAGATGCTGAGTGCCAGCAGTCCTCATCAATATCAATGCAAAGTGCTAGAAGTTTGAATTGTCTGCTTATAGGGATCTCACCTTTAGTGGAAAAGAGAAAAAAATGTGAAAAGAATGTCACTTATGTAAAATGTAAATTATTATATCACTCCTAATGACTTCTCTACGAGGAGCGATTCTTTTTTTCTGTAGGTCTTAATTTATGCATTTTTCAAGCAGTCGTCCACCTCTGTTACTGCAAATTACTTTCTAATTTTCAAATATTAATCTTTTCCCCTTCTATTTTCTCCTAGTGTCTTTCATTCGAATTGATATAACATTAACTCTGCCACCTAAATGCTTAATTCAGAAGGAGGATGCTAAATTTATACTCTGTTAAAAGAACCTAGACATTGACTGTCACCGATTTTTTAAAATCCAGTCTTTATACAGATTGCCAGACTAAAGCAGACAGAAGCTCCTGCCAGTCTAGCATGTGACCTTTGACACTGGCCACCATCAGATACTTCAGGGGAAGATGTAAAGTTCTTGTAGGAAAATACTTGGAGTAATTTGCAGTGCCCTATTAAACTTCCTCTTGGTCATTCTTTGTTGGAAGCTGTCCTTGAAGCACAAGATTTAATGCTCTCTCAACAGTTCTTTTTCACCATTAATTGCAATAATGCTGAATATTTCTATCCATGTCATGTCACTCTTGAATTCTGCTACATGCATAGCCTCTGTGCATTTCTCACTGTCCTACTCACACCAAGCTGTACTTTCCCCTGCCAGCAGTTGCTATAATCTGCATCTCATCCTGAAAGGGGTGGCAGAGCCAGGCCCTTATTTTCAGGAAATCTCTGGGGTTTCTAAGGTACATCGTTAGTGCTTATATTCATACAGAGGGTTTGGGGAAGGGTGGAGGGATGGGGTGAGTGTTTGGTTGTTGGGGTTTTTTTTACTATTTAAATGCTTGTCTTAGTTTTACATCTGGTTCCCAGTCTTCTCCTGCCCTTTTTCTTTTTGACTCACCTGCTTCCATAAACCTAGACACCGGAGGTTGGGGCTTAACCATGAGAGATGCATTTGAGCATTTAGGTGCTAATAGGAAGTCTGCAGAAGCCCCAGATGAGGAACCAAGACTTGTATAACATATGAACTGAATCAGTCACCCCAAAATAATGATCCCCCAAACCACTTGGGCCCAACAAGGAACCTTCTACTGCTTTCCAGTGGGGGAAACAAAGAGTGTTGCAAAGTGTCTACATTTCGTTGAGTGTAGTTGGTTACCTGCAATGTTCAGCCATATGGATGCAACTCTTGGGAAGCAGGGATGGCATCATTTGCTGCTAGAAGGGACTCTCATCTACTTCCTAAAGAAATTGATTTGAACACATTTTTTCATTCAGGAAGCATTCCCAGAAGAAGGGGAGATGTCGATGCCCATATTTAGCATACTAGTCTACTGGCAGGTAGAATTCACATCCAAGATGCAGTGGCACTTTCAGCTTCTATCACAGCCTCAGGGAATTAAAAACCTCACTGCACATACATCCAAAATTATAAGGATACAGAACATCTGGGGAGAAACTGGAGGGCAGATTTGCCTACTCCTCATGAAGCTGGATGTACAAATAGGATACTTACTCTATAGCTTAATCTTCATCCCTTGGAGAAAATCTCCCTGTTCTGTGTTACCTATCCAGTGAATATTTTTGGTTTTTATTAACATATTTTCAGTGTAAAAATATAGGCTCCATCCTTGAATACAGATGCTAAGGATGAGTGCCTGTGTTCCAAACTTTTAAATGAATGGGTATAAAGATGCTTCAGGCTGCAGAATTATGGGTGTGTGCTGGGATGGGTCTATTTTATCTAGCCTTAGTCTTCAAAGTACTTATGTTCAAGCATTCTTGTATATCATCCCTATCATCAGTGGTGACAGATTAACACTTCCAAAAGAGATTAATTCATCTAACATGGGAATCATGAGTGAGATGGAGTGACATATCCTTCGAAGGAGCTTCTCTGCCTCTCGAAGACACTGACACTAGAGGGAACCTACAGCTTTGGCTTTATGAATCTCTTCTTGTAACTACAAAATCAAACTGGAATGTAGCTATGGAGTTTTAGTGGCTGAGGCTGTAACACACAATGTATGTGTGACCTGAGCTCCTCAGTTTTACTTTTGCTGTGAGTAGAGTTGAATTTTTCCTTAACTCTTGTTCTAAGTAGCATCTGGAGCCCTGGACCACAAGTTTCTCTTCATAACTGCAACACAGGTAATACACAGCAATGATACCTCAACCTCACACTTGGATTCTCTCTGCAGAGCTTGTAACATAATTTCTTTCACATTGCACTGAATTTTATAAAGATTTCTGATTTATAGCCCATTATTTGTGCAGGTCCTGCAAATACCTGAGTAAAGCGAATGTCAGTGTAACAGTTGTTTTCCATATTTCACTTCAATATCAGAAATATCTGTCCTCATGTAATTATCCTAGTGGGAAATCTAAAATTAACCTAAATTGAGGATATTGACACTGCAGTGATTGAGGATCACAAGGAGCATAAAACAATAGTAATTTAGATCACTACTTCAGTTTTAGAAGTAATGTGAAGATGTTGAGTCTATGGGTGAATACAGAACAATCTCAAACATACACGTATCCCTAAAGACTGAAATACTTCCCAAAAGCCAATAAAAATAGTCCCTTCATCAAACAGGGGCAATTAGAAGGTGTATGTCTAGTTAGTAAGTTTGTATCCATATTTCTTTTAAAAGGTCCTAGCACATTATCATGAGCAGATTTTGAAATTACAATATTAATCAAGCTTTTGTTTAGAATTTAATTTTCTCACCTTGTTGAAGAAGGTGGTCTAAATTTTCCTACATTGTGAGAGACACAAAATTTTGTGCTGTTAAAAAGCATTTACTTTTATTTTTAAGTGATCTAGGCATTCTGACAGCGATGAAAGCTGGGAAAATCTACAGTGTCAGCTGATGCATTTCCCTTCCAGCACAAGTACCTGTAAACCTGCAGAAATTCAGTTGCTTTTTCTCCTTCAGCTGAATGTACACCAGGAACTTCAGAATTCTATCAGCTTAAAAAAAAACCCACCAATTTACGTTCATATGTTTGATTCTTGATGGAATTATCATTCACTTGAACTGAATTATAAAAATAAATCAGGAATTAAAACAGGTTATCACTGTGTTTTGCATTTATAAGGAACAAATATGAAGTCCAGGGGCTAGTTAGTAGGACAGAGAGGACTGAAAATTTGATGGGCATTATGTAAAGGAGTTTAGAAGACCCAAAGTTATGTGGAATTGGCATCCCAGAGAGAAAATGTTAAATGTGAACTCTAAAGATGTGAATAGTAGATAGACAATGTATAAGAGACAAGAAAAAAATTAGCCAAGAAACAATAATTTTTTTACTTCAAGCTATATTTAGAATTAAGAAGAGAAATAGTGTCGGGGCAACTAGAGGCATCTTCAAAAAGTTTTCACTATATATTTATAACAAAACTTAAATGAGAAGAAATACAGACAAATGTTAAACAGCATAAAAATGCCAGACTCACCTGATAATATCTGTCTTTGATAAGATTACTATATTTCCCTTGTCTAAAAATCAGTTATCTGGACTTCATTAAACCATTTGTTGTGCAGCCACATGGGAAATTTATTAATTAAACAGGAGAAGAGGGAGATGAGTATAAGAGCTGGGCGGTGGGAGAGGGGCTCAGTGTCAAGTAGGGTCCCCTGAGCTGGGCTGTGTGGAGCTAGAAGGCATCGCTGGGGAATTGGAGAGGACCAGTCGTGTAATCAGACTTACTCATTCATGTTATTACAGGCCAAAGCACAAGAAGTCAAAGTTAAATTAAATCTGTGGCAGATAGGAAGTGGGGAGACATCACCAACACAGAGGAGAATTAAAAGAAATGGGTGGCCTGGAGGATCAGAATAATAGATAAGGGATGAAATTCAAAATTATAAAGTGCCAGGTTATACATTTAGGGACTAGAAGGAGTTTCTGGCATAAAATGAGGCCTCATAAATTTGAAGAAACAGGTGAACAAGAAAAATCTCAGGATTTTTTTTTGTGAGAAAATATTTCCAAGCCACTGGTGTGAGATAAAGAGGACACTGTGATATCAAGGCAAGCCAAGTTCTGCAGTAATGTGTCAGAGAAGGTAATGAAACATTTCCAAGAAATGTTCATGTTGTGGCACCAGGCACCGATAAGAACTCCTCTGGAACCTTTGTACACGGTGTTCAATAAAGATTGATTCAAACTGAAACAGGTGCAGAAGAGGACTAGAAGAAGACTGGCAGGATGAAAAATCTATATTAACCAAGGAGCCAAACAGTATTTCTATTTTCAACATAGCAAAATAAAGTCTGAGAGGAGAAATAAATACTCCCTATCTATATATCAATGGGGTAAATACTGAGAAGACGAATAAAGATATTAAGCAGCAAGACTGCTAATGCATTCATAGCAAGAGTTCATAAAAACATTTGTTGGGGAAACTTTAAAGAACATCTGTAAGCATTAGAAAATTATACTCTGTAATTTTTCAGTGCAAGTACCAAGCACGGAAAAACTGAGAAGGTCTCGGTATGGAAATACGGATATATTTTTGTGAACGAGATTATGGAACACATTTCCCAAGGGATAAGACTTTATGATCCCATAGTCCCAGTCCAGCACTATCTCAAATGCTCCTGTGCAGCTATCTGCCCTGAGAGCTATGCAGGAGCACACATTTCACTATGGAACAGCAGGTGCTTTGGTCTGGTCTGAAATAGAGTTGGGACTGTAGCCAGGAGCTACTAACCTCTTCATGATGGGTGGGGTTATCATAGCTTGTCATGATTTTAATTCACATGCCAATATTTGGCTAAAATTGTATCTGTATGTTTGTATAGGTCATACAACTGTTTGCTTTGTTCTGTGTTATATCCACTTATGCAAGATCTTGCTACCTAAATAGTGAGTTATTTATTACAGAATGTGAAAAAAAAAAGCTAAGATTGTTGGATTACATAGTATGGAAAGATAAAAATGTATCTGTAAAACTTTTGAAATTAATGCAACCTGAACAATTTTATGCTATCATATTTAAATGAAAATGTGGGAATATATTATTTAGTTTGAGATCCAGAGTGGTATGAGGGCATGAAAGCATTCAAAGAATATATTTCTCAAATATTTAGTTAAAAATCTGTAAAAGGGAAAAATGCTTTCAATACAATTTTATTTAAAAACCCAGATAGTCTTAGGGCCTCGTGGAACCTTTCATGCTTCTGATTTTTTCTGTAGATTGAAAATCAAAACAATCCTTTTCTCTCCTGAAGTTGTAGTGCAGCTAAAATGTCCTCATGAAAGGATCCATCAAGATCGAAGCTGCTAACCAAACAGTAGTTACATTTTAATTTCAAGACAGATTTGTAAACCTCAGAGTAACCTCATACACCAGCAACCTTCAATATAACTAGTGGGTTTGGACCTAGTGCCAAAAAGAGTCATCCTTGCTGAACAATGATGCAACTGGGTTATAAACAACATATGAGATCCTTGAAATGAAGAAGCAATGTTTTACTGAGAAGCAGGAGAGCAAACAAGTAAATTAGTGCAGATAAGCACTCGGGTTTGAGACGTCAGTGGAGCCAAACAGGCATCCTGCACAGAAATGCAACCCCACAGAGCTGGGGAGAAGAGAGAACATGGGGAGGGAAGTGTGGGCAGCCTAGTTTGGTTGGTTTTTTACCATTAGCAGCAAATGTCATGTCAAAAGGAAACAGAGAAAGAAATGGCTGCATTTATTTAAAAAAACAAGAAACACCGAAAATATTTTAAAATGTTTACATATGCATTGAAAGCAGAAAGCCTGTAAAATGTTTAGAGTAGCTGGGTGAGAGACAAAAAATAAAAAGGCTTTCCACACGTAATTCTAAAATTCAGTAGTATTGTATGCAATGTCTTTGAAGACCCACAAACATGCAACAGAAATTAATTTCTAAGGAAGAAGGAATTTTGGAATGGATTAGGAAAGACTACATATGTGTAAAGTTCTAAGCAGAACATTAAAGATCCATTAAATTGTTTGTAAGACACAGCAGAATAAGAATTCAATACTTTTTTTATGAACATAACCTCCCCATAGCAGCTGGCTTACTGGAAAATTACATTAAAATATTGCTCTATTTATACTGTTTCTAAAATAACAGTTGGACAGGGAAGAAAATATTACCAAAACCAAGTCATGGGGAGAAGAAGACACAAGAAGGGAAAAAAATCTGGTACTATCAAAAAAAAAAAAAAGGAGAAAAGAAAGTTACAAACATAAGCTTGATTCCAATCTCATTATCATGATGAGACAACTACTGAAGACACATCCCACCACACTTCAGCAGCTAGATCCAAATCGTGCCCTGATCGCTCTGTCTTCGTATGAAAACTCCTAAAAGGGGTTTGGGACCCACTGAGGATCCTGATGTGGATCTTCGTAGTGCAGACTTTGACTTCTCTTGTGATGGTGATTCCATAGTTAATTTTATTCTATCACCTTCACTGAATATATGAACTAAATATTTAATGAGTAAATATAAACTCATTCTTGCCTCCATAAGGCTCAGTTCAAAACTCACTATCAGGACAAGTCTCCTACTGATTTAAATTTATGTCCATGCTATCAGCAGTTGAAGCTATAGTCTTATATACAACCACTCCAATATTTCTTATCACATGCAGTTCTTAGTCTCAAGCCCTAGTGCTGCCAGAGAATTCACAGACAAGCTCAAGAAAGGGAGGTACAGCCTTGGCTCGAAGCCACCTTTGTGCCTCCTGGGGCCTTGCCTAAGTGTGCCTCAGTACTAGCCAGGGCCCGTAAGGTGGTGTGGAAAAGACAAGGAGGTTGACAATTACTTGCCTTTGCACTGGCGTAAGAGGGCATATATATTATTTCTCCTCAGGATAATTTCTAACATAGGAGACTGTGTCTGCTGGAGGTGTGTTCAACATCCTCCCCGCTGAGAAATGCATGACCCCTTATTCCAGAGCACTTGAAAACTGAGAGGCCGTTGAGAATGTCTACAGCAGAGATGAGTGTGGTGTGACAGTGTTATATGCAGCCACCTCTGTGTTGGGGAGAAAAGCCATTAAGTGCATGCTCAGTATCCCCAGGAGCAGAGCAGTACCATGCACAGGAGTGCCTGACAGTGTGCTGACCACACTGGAGCCAGCCAGGCTGGTGGGCAGCAGGATCTGGCCTCGCCCAGGAGTCTCCCTGCAAGTCGTTCCTGCTCAGGCTATAAGCTCCCTGTGGCTAAAGAAGAGAAGGAGCAAAACCATTGTTATTGCTGAAGCTGGTGCTTATTTCTGATTTGTTTACCTGTACATTTTGCCTAAATGAAAGCAGAATATTATTTTTATGAACAGTATGCTCTCATTTGGAGTTGACACTAATGAATGCAAGGCCCTTTCCCCCTCTTGTTTGTACCATCAAATTAATTAGCTCTATTGTGACATCAGTATTTTTCTCAAGTAGTTCAAGGCTTGAGCGTTTTCCTTTCTTTTTCTAAAGGGCATCTTCAGTGCCCTTTATCTACCATAAGAATCATGCATCACTTGTATTTTTCACAACTAATGCTGTTTATTATAAAAACTGATTGCAATGTGAAGATTGTTATACTGTGTGGCAAATTGCCCAAACAATTACTGTAAATGCATGAGCCATAAACTGTACTGCCAAGGACACTGGTAGGTTAGCTCCTATAAAAGAAACAATTAGAGTCTGAGGTGAAAATAATAGAGATGAGATGACAGTTATTGAAAAGGCAGAACATCCAGTTTAATGTTGTAAATATAGGTTTGTGGATTACACTGATGGTTTTAAAGTGTTCATGACTTATTGAATGGAATAGAATATTCCACACTTTAGAATAGGGCCATAATTATTATTCCTTTTTAATTGTGATGTCTGATGCATTTGTGAGCAGTTGTTGAGAACATCCACACATTATACTGATTCTAGTTCTAAATTATCATCCTGCTCCAAGGGTTGGGGTTTTTTTATTATTTTACTTTTTTAGTATTTTGTTGTTCAGGGTCTGTTCTGAACAAAGTATTTTCTCTCGAGGAACTTGGAATGCTTAGAGGGTTACAGCAATAATTATTTCAGTTTCAGCCTACACACTTCACTGCTTTAAATCATCATTAGAAGTTTCATCCCTCAGCAACTCCTGCTGAGACTGTTTTAAACTCCTAGAAACAATTAGATAAGAATAACTTATCTTTATAACAATTTATGTATAAGGGTATTGATAAGAATTTGCCAGAAAATATAGGAATAATATTTTCTGAGGAATCAGCTAAATCCAAAAAAAGGGGGTTTATGATTGCTAAAGAATTTCACTATTTCAAACCAGATTGTGGTGCACACAAAAAAAAGATGTGCACCCTACAACAGGACACGTTGCAATAGACTGTGGCATATGTAAAGAAAATACTAGCAAATTGGCATTACCATGTGAGAAAAATAAGCAGTCCTCTGTTTTTCTGAGACAAGACATAGGGATGAAAGACAATGAGATTAAATTCAAGTATTAGACCCTAGGGAGAGCACTAAACAACCGGGCAGAGAATTATGGCTGGTCAATAAGGCAAAGGTGCTGAGCACATAAAATCAGGACTAGGAAAAGTCTGCCCAGGGTTTGGAGTAGAGGACAAAGCGAGCAGCAGATCAAACGTGGTAGCCCAGCAAAGGGCAGTCGGTGTCTGGAGCATGTGTGAGCTCTGAGGTACTGAACCCATTAGTCAGGGCAGGGGGGGCAGAAGCAGTAAAGTGGCTCTGAAAGCAAGTTGCAAAGAAACTAAGTATGCAGCTGCAGCACCTTTCAGGGAAGTGCTCTAGGTCATCTACAGGCTTTTACATACTGTTAAGAGAAACTGATCTCAACATTAGGTGGGGGTGTCAGAGCTATGCTGGAAGCTGATGGCACCGCACTGAAGTTCAGGGAGATGTTGGGGATCTGAGCTCGGGAGTTGGATGGGCTATGGGCCTGGGTAGTGGTTGTGTCCTCAGGCTGAAATAACTGCCCCCTACTAAAACTCAAAGTAGAGTCCGGGGAACTAGACCTTAGATACAACAGAAACCAACAGCTGCAATAGCTGCAGACAGACCAAGCCTGAACAGAGGAGTGTGAGGATGGTGTGGAGCATTGCTGTCTGTGCTGACAACAAAACAGAGGGCAGTTGAAGCCCAGCCAGCACTGTTCCTCAATTCTGGGCTCCTAATGCACACTCCTGAATTTCTACTTGCCAGATGGCTTTACCTGAAATTATGGCCAATTCCTACCAAAAAGCATTTTGGCTTCAAAGGATTCTTCCTTATGGGGATGTCATGTTATACATGCCTGAGCCATAATGTTGGTATTGCATGTCATGTGTGGCAATATCATCGTCTTCCACTGATATGCTTCATCTTTTTCAGGAGATATTTAAAAAACAGAAGCACAACAGAAAAATAGTGTAATGCAAACAAGGCAGAAAACAATAATTTAAATTACGCTGTTAGATTCAAAACTGATTGAGACCACACAGGAAGAAATTCAGGAGCAAAAACTGAAAATCAACATCTATAAATGAATAGCTGTGCAAACATTAAGCAGAAATTACTGAATAATATTTTAAAATATTATGCCATTACAAGTGCCATAATAAGTGGTCCTATAAGCCCTTATTTCAAATCTAAGCAAGATTGATTTTCTTGCATGACCTTCAACTACCAGCAGTGTTAGAGAAGGCTCAACCTAGTTCTCAGTAAATAGGTGTCACCAAACAAACAGGACTGACACTAATTATCTGCCTTGTTGATAGCCAGGAAACGGAGCACAGAGGCAGAAGACAGAGTGGCCCACTCATTACCAGTGCAGTAGGTGAGGACCTGTGCAGGCTGGCGTGGCGATGGAGACTCGCACTGCAGATGCCATTTGGAAACTACACTGGGAATAGAAGATTGCATTATCAGGAGAGTCAGACAAGCAACCTTCACAAACATTTTCTATGAAAACAGAGCCACAAAGAACCTCTACTTAAATGTTTGAAATTTGAGGAAGAAAATATTAATCTGTGGTATTTCTCCACCTTGAGGAAATACCCCCTAGTTTTTGTCATCTCACCTAAGAAAAGGGGCTGACACCAGAAGAGAAAGTGGGCCTGCAAAAGGGCAATAAAGGACTGTCAGTAGCTTCTGCACAAGGAGAAACTGGAAAAGAAGTTTGGAAAGCAAAGTGAAAAAAGATGCTCAAAATAAGAGGTTTATGGTATGATGATTAATAGTATCAAGGGGGACAACTGATCAAGAGAACAGCTGTAAGGGAATTGGAGTGTTTTTTCAGAAAAGATAATTCCCAGTAGGGCTCAGACAATGTTTGCAATAAACCTATTTTTATTAAGATTATTGGATTGGTGCTATCCAGGGGATTATATTTTCCAATTACTAATATTTTCATTTTTCAGTCTTAGTTTATGATTGAAGCAGGGACATAGGTGGCACAGAACAAAATGCATTGGCCTGACTTGGGATGAGAATAATCATAGCCTCAAAGCAAACAAAGTCCCAAGAAATTAGTCTTTATTTTCTAGCTCATTAAAAAAGACCTTGAGCTTTAATGGCAAAACATTCCTACATTTTTTAAAATAAAAATATAGATGTATATCTGTCCATTTGAAGATTTTAGTGCTGTACAGTCTGAATCAGGAACCTAACACCAATTTGGTGCCAGGCTCAAACCTTTAATATAGCCCTGCCTATCCCCAAATCTCATGACTATGTATATGAAGACTGCAGAAAACCCCACTGCATAATAAGTCAGTTATACCTCAAATTAAGTTATAGCAATTATATACAGGAACACTGCGACCTTTCTCAGATCCTTCTATAGTTCTGTCATGATTGTTGTACCATATTGTGATATGCATGTAACAATGTTGAAAAGAAAGCAGTTCAGAAGTCTTGTTAGACAGCTGTTTTTATATGGAGATGGGTCAGAAAATTGTTTAAGTCCTTTGACAGAAAGGGCTAAGTATTTCAGAAACAAAGAACCTCCTTAAAAAAGATTCTCCTGGGCAGGGTTAGAAGATATTGATGATCTTTGAGGTCTTTTCCAACCCAGTTGATTCTATGATTCTATGCTATACTGACGGTTCCATTGTGAATTAGTAATGCAGGACCTTACTATTGGGATGCCTATCTCCAGGGCCAAACTCCAGAAAAAGAGAAAAGGTTGCATCAGAAGCAAAGTTTCCTGAGGGTTAGGCTTGGCCTAATGTCAGAGTATATGCTTCTTAGGTTGCTATTTTGTCTGGAAGCAGCATGAAAAAATATCAAAATGGTGGTGTAGAAAGGAGTTGGGGTAGAGTCCCCCTGTTCTCTTGCTTCTTTCTCCCACTGCTTTAAAAGGTGGAAGAAGAGAAACTCTCAAGTTGTTTCTCTTTCGGATAGATTTGAGAGGAAAAATACCTTAACCTATGTGGCTCCCATGTCTTATGTCTTTTCCTGGATCTCATACGGGTAAAAAAGAGAAAGAGCAGTCTCCTCCTGGCATGTCAGAAGTGAGTAGTTTCCTAGAGACTGACTGCTGTATGCTGAGCCATGTATGCAAAAAGGTGACAGATGCCTTGGAGAGACTGTAGACAGATAGATGGCAGTCAGGTGAGATTAAGACACAGACACCAGGCTTGGGGAGGAGAACAGAAAGGGTGCCCACAAAAAAAAAACACCAAAAAAAACTTAGACTGTTGTTCTTGAGAGAGGGCAGCTGTGATCTAAATCTTAGAAAGCAATCATAAATTCAGTATCTCAATAGGATAAATTCACAGATGTTATCATGACAGGAGACATATATAACTAGTTTGTTTGTTTGTTTTACACGTGCTTACTACTTACACACAGCAAGAAGGCAGCTCTGTGATAGGTACTAATATTTCTACCAAGGAGACCCGGAATATAATCTAGGTGATGCTGATTCACATTTACTAGGGTAGCTGGGGACACTGACAAACTCTGCAATCCTCTACCCCAACATGAAATGATTCAGGCTTGAACATCTTATACTTGTGATCCAGCAGCCATAAATGTTATTGCAGAGACAACAATAACGCATCAAAACAAAATGTAAATGCAAATCCACTTGGTGCACCCAACTACAATGTAAGAAAATCTGCCAGCTTTACCTAGTTCACATTCAATTGTGTAGCTCAGTGCCCTTTAGAACTGCAATTAATAACCAGCAGTAATAAATCTTCAGGCTTAATGTCAGAGTATCAGCTGGTTTCACAAATCAGGAGGAGTGGAGAGACACTCAGAAAACCAAACCCCCTATTATGCTTTGACATATCAACTAATATTTCCTTGTGTGTGTCACTGAAGGTCTAGGGATCAAATAGCCACTTTCTAACATGCTCCCATGGTGTTTAAAAGGTCTTACATCTTCCTTTGCCCTTAGGCAGAGACTACATTTAACTTGCAAAGTATTTGTTTGGACCATTTTTCTACCTTTGTAGCTGAGAAGATAATCAACATTTTACCTTATAAATACGATGAGCAATTGGTTTTCTGGACTTACACTGTAGCTGAATCAATTGCTTCAATTTTAGAGCTGTGGTGCTGGGACTGGATCATGGTTTAAAGTTCATAATCAGAATAAACAGCTCAAATGACACTGGTAGTGAATGCAATGATTAAATATGACTCCAGTGCTCTCAGTTAATGTTGCACTAACTTTAAACATCTTTTTGAAGATGTTTTGCCATGTCAAGGTGAAAGTAATGGAACAATTTTTTTTCAAACTGACCATTTATGAACTGCAATACCTGAACAAGCATTTCCAGGCTGGTTCAATTTGCAAAATAGATACCTCCCTAAATGAAAGAATCATTGAACATACAGGAGTTCATTTAGCAATATATTTCTATTTGTCCAAAGGTCCATCACCAGCAGTCTACAAGAGTGTAGAAATAAGGTCTGGTCCTGTAAATATTAACATTCAAGGATAGTTTTACACATGCAGAATTCTACAAAGTTCAGTGAGAGTCCTGGTATTCATTAAATTATTTATCGTGCCTATTGCAGGATCAAGCCAGTTGCTGAATTAAAAAGTCCAAAGAGTCAATTGTAATAGTGTTGCACTATTGGCATAATTAAATAAGCTGATGAAATTGTAGCAACTGAAAAGAAATCATACAATCATAAAGCCAAGCAATGCATGTATGATTACAAGTACTTATCATATGGCTGAGAAAAAATACTCAGATTACAAAGCATTGGTTTTATATGGTTTTATGCAAACAACTAAAAAGACTTTGTAGCAACCAATTTCCCCATACATTAGAGCATATATTTCTGTTCTGTAGCATTGATGAGAGCAGTTTCTAAGGTAGACCATGGAAGTAAATGGGAAAACACTGATACTAATAAGTTCCAGGCTAAATACTATGCTAAGATTGCCAGTACAGCAACGTGCTGTTTTCATATGTTGTTACCTAAAAGTTTAGAAGCTTATTTTAATATTTCTAGTGCAATAAATGGACAGGGCTTGGTTAGCACAGTTCACAAAAACCAAAAGCAAAAATGTGGCAGGTTTTCAGTCTTCAAATACTCTCCAATTAGGAGACCACAAGTATGGGAAGCATGTGTCTGTTTGTCTGTGCATGCCATTCTCATCCATATCTTCAACCTGTTTCTTAAGCACTTCTGTGATAGCATTCAAAACCTTAAGCCATTAACTTAGATCTCTATCTTTAGGGTCTTTAATGTTTCATAATTCAAAGAGTAACTATGCCCAGATTTTGAAATATTGTGAATAAACAGACAAAAATGACCATTGAGTGTAGTTTCTGGCCAAGTAGCACTGTTCCCAGTAGAATATTTTTCAAGTGGTTTACCTTAGCTTATTTTGAATTACTTTGGAGAGTAAAGCTGCAGTAATTTCCTTAAAAGATAACTCTAGAGTTACTATTTAAAAGCATTCCTAGTACTCAGCCTCAGTTCTACAGCTTGCTTTTACCTCACTTGTCTGAATAACATATTTTAGAGAACCTTAAATAATTATCCTGTGTCCCTGATAATCATGGTCTTCAGGTACCTAGAGAAGCCTTATTTTGGTGCCACTCCTACCTAATTCTATAACTGACAAAGTCTGGCAATGGCCAGGAGGCAAGAGAAGACCTGGGTGTACTAAGTCAGTCTGAACACAGAGAGAGGAATGCTGCTTTTAGCTGGCTCCCTGTGAATGGATAGCTTCTCTAGCAGCTGCTTTCCTGGTAAAAAAAGGGACTGCAGTCACTTCCTAATAATAGCTATAAACTTTAGTCAAATCCCATATCTGTATGCTGGCCAAGGTGTAACTTGTGACTTAAAATGCCAGAAACAACCTTGAGATTAAATAGCAGTACACAAAGAAGATGTGTGTTTTAACACCTTTTCTGTTCTTCTTTTCCCTTTCTGATTATGGTGAGCAACAATCAAAAGAACAAGGATTAAAAGGGAACATAATTTAAATGCCATATTTTAAATGGACCAGCTGGGAATAATACAGTTGCTCCTCATAGCAAAGTGCATGAGAAGCTATATCCAAACATTTTCCTCAGAAGCCTTTGATTTTTTTTAATCACATCACGAGTTTGTGGGAAAGGCCAAGAGGAACTGATGCAAAGCTGCATTTCTCAGGGCAACCTAGGCACTAGTCTGCCAAGCGCCTGAGGATGACTGACTGAACACAGTGTAGCCCTGCCAAGCTGGGTCTTACTTCCATTGCCTTCCATCAGAAAAAGGATGAGGAAGCATCTGAAGCTGGGAAGGTACTCATGCACAGAAGACAATTTCTCACTGGCAACTGCTTCAGGACCATTCAGTACTTACGCTGTCAAAATTGGCATTGGTGACCCACAGACACAGGGGTATTAACCTTTTCTTTCTCATCACACATTGCACATAAAGCAGCTCTTGTAAGAGCCACCACCCTATTCTGTGTTCTGTTTTAAGGTAGCATCACAGAGGGAATTTAATTGATCCACCCCTAGTCAAAGAAAGCAACAGTCTGGCAATTGCAAAAAAAAGCATAGGACCAACATCAGCTTCACTTCAGAGTGATACACTTGTGGATTCAGAGAGCAAAGAGGGGAATAACTCCAACAGTTATGCTAAAAATACTAGCCTTCACCCCTTCCTTGTCAGAGGAGAGGAGTCCAAATACACGTTATATCCTTTCATAAAACAATTCTCATGTTTATCAGCCATTTTTCTTGTGCTTTTACCTGTTCTTGACAAAAGGCAAATCAGGGCCAAGCACAGAAATGGGATGCAGCCTCATAGAATTATAGAATCATAGAATTTTGGGAGTTGTAATGGACCTAACAGATCATCTAGTCCCAACACCCTCTATCATGGGCAAGGATATCTCCCCACTATACCAGGTTGCTCAAGGCCTCATCAGTGATGGGGGAAGTAGTTTGCAGGACTATCACTGCACCACGCAGCATAATCTGCAGGAGTTTGCCTCATGCATCCCCCAACCAGTTCCTGTCTGCTCAGGAGCCTGGTGTCCACAAAAAGTCATGTTCAGAATAATTATCCATGTCCCAAAAGCATTAGAATAAAACAAAAATAAAAAAGAGTGGAGCTGATACAATTAATTTGCATTTTTATGAATGTTTATATATATATGTATATAC
>NW_008683476.1:0-828 GCF_000695815.1 Acanthisitta chloris | reverse complement strand
AAAGGGATCTGTCCTTTACTCTTGTCAGCAGTTGCCACCAGAGATTAAGAGATTCTTGGGCTTTCCTGATCCCTTGGTCAATGACCACATCTTGGGACAGGGATCCCAGTTGCCTGGCCTCACTTCCTTCCAGCTTGGTGACGTGGGCTGCAGCGTCCCAGATGCGGAGCAGCCAGGACAGGATGGGCTTGTCTGTCTGGTGGGTGAATTCCCTATGCAGCTCATGCAGCTCACCCAGGGATAGAGAGTAAGTGGTGACCTTTTCTGTAGGGGATGAAGGTCCTGCCACATCATCGGACTGATTTGCACTTTGATTTCTTCCTCTGAATGGAGGTAGCTGCTACAAGTTCAGGCTGTTCTGGTTCAGTGACAGTTTGTGGGAGGGTGCAGGCGGTGCCTGTCTTGCTTCTTCTGAGGATGATGTGCCACACAAAGCATTCTGTCTTTAAGCATGGTATACATGGTACAGGCCATGCTACAGGCAATGCTAAGCTGAACCAACAACAATATGCCCTCCATGACATTCAGAGATAACTCCGTATCTACAAAATTTGCTGTGTCAGGCCTGAAAGGCTGGAAAAAACTGCCCCTTACTCCTCCCTGAAGGGTCTAGGTGCCATTGATGAGGCTGAAGAAGTAGAAGCCTAGACTAGGACCAGCAAATGAAATTCAGTATACACTCCAAATGGTGTCAGATGTTAACATGCAATAGACATAATATACCAATAAAGCAGTTCTCATACCATACTTTGGTCTATACACAAGTATGAGAGAAAGCAGGTAGTTCCCCCCCAGGTACGTAAAAATATAGAGACCTAGGTACCAGAC
>NW_008683475.1:35422-41719 GCF_000695815.1 Acanthisitta chloris | reverse complement strand
GGGCGGTGGCGGCGGAGGTTTGTGTACGGGCGCGACTAGCTGCGCTGAGCTTCTTGAGGGTCTGGGCTCTCGTCGGTGCCTGGTCCAGCTGTCTGAAGTTTGCTGTCGAGGTCAGAATCTTGAGTTATTCATAAAATACTTGTAGAGTCGCAAGTTTGTTACTGTTTTGTCTGGAGAACAGTAATGACCCTCCTGACAGCAGAGTGCTAGGGTAATAATTTCAGGCCTAGTATTTCACCTTTCATAGAATCATAGAATCACAGAGTCACCCAGGTTGGAAGAGACCTCAAAGATCATTGAGTCCAACCCTACCATCGTTACTAGACCATGGCACTAAGTGCCACATCCAGTCTCATCCTGAAAATCTCCAGGGACGGTGAATCCACCACCTCCCGGGCAGCCCATTCCGATGCCAGACTACTCCCTCTGTAAAAAATCTCATCACTTCCACTTCTAAATACTTTTAAACCTCTATTTTCTTCTCTTACAGAGTTAGAAATGTGTGCTTGTTTGTCTGTTTGCTTTTGTTACACATTTTACTATCTAGCCGTAATTCAGACTTTTTGCAGCTACACAGACCTGCAATGATTTTGATGTTTTTCTTGTCTCCACAGAAATGTGGTTTTTTGGAACTCTACTCATGGCAAAGGCAAAGGAAAGCAAAGCAGGAATTTTGTCTGCATGATGGACCACCCTATGCCAATGGAGACCCTCATGTTGGCCATGCGTTGAACAAAGTAAATGTTTATTCATTTGTAGTCTACTGTTTTGAAGTGGTAAACACTTATGGTCATGTGCTCTATGTTCCTCATTCCATTTAAATCAGGAGCTCTTTAAAATGTTTGAGGGTTTTGTAGACAGGGCTTGTAAAAAGTAATGGTGTGGTTTCATGGATGGTGTATGATACTGTGGATACCTGGAGTACTGTGCAGTTCTGGTGCACTCAACACAAGAAGGACACAGAACTCTTGGAGCACGTCCAGAGGAGGCCACAAAGTTGGTAAGAGGACTGAAGCACCTGCCCAGTGAAGACAGGTTGAGGAAGTTGGGGCTGTTCAGCCTGGAGGAGAGAAGACTGCGTGAAGATGTCATAGCAACTTTTCAATATCTGAAGGGGCCTACAGGGGAGCTGGAGAGAGACTTTTTGTTAAGAACTGCAATGATAGGGTAAGGGATAATGGATTCAATCTGAAGGAGGGGAAGTTTAGGTTAGATATTAGAAAAAAGCTTTTTCCTGGGAGATCAACACAGGTTGCTCAAGCAAGTGGTGGCTGCCCCAACCCTGGTGCTGTTCAAGACTAGGCTGGATGAGGCCTTGAGCATCCTGGTCTGGTGGGGAGGTGTCCCTGCCCATGGCAGGGGGTTATGACAAGATGATCTGTAAGGTCCATTCCAGCCCCTAAAATTCTATGGTGACACAGATGCCATACCATGACATAAACACTGAGTGCTCATCTGTGAGGCTTAATGTTTCAGTCCAAACAGAACATCTTTTTAGTGAAAGTCCAGCCTGTAGTGCATTCCTAAGCAATATCAAATGCAGTGTTTATTTGTGTACTGAATATATCACACACACACAAGTGATTGTGTATTTTTGTATGGATAAATGTAGTGATGTTGCTGCAATGAACAGTTGAGCTGTGCCTTGCTATTCTGTTTTTTCTTCTCAGTATTCTACATGGAACCACAATAACTAAATGTTGATGGTTTTTAAAATATAAATTTCTCTTTGAAATATCACTCCTAAATACTTTTTGGTACAGTCCTGAGAATTAAATCATTTATATATGCTACAAAGTAAGAAAGGCTAAAATGTCACCCACAGCATCTTACAGAGTCATTGGGCTGCAGTAATGTGTAGTAGGCCAGGGCTGCAATCCAGGTCAGTGTTTTAAAAATGAGAGCAAGTAGGATCTGTTCACAAGTTTATAAACTGAAATCACAAATGCATGTAGTCTTAGAGTCATAGAATGACCTGGGTTGGAAGGAACTTAAAAGGTCATCTAGTTCCAACCCGTCTGTCATGGGCAGGGACATCTTCCACTAGACCAGGTTGTTCAAAGTCCTGTCCAGCCTGGCCTTAAACACTGCCAGGAAAGGCACAAGCTTTCTGGTCTTAGATGTAAATTTGTCATGCAGCCTTTGGTATTTGCATTTTTGAAGAGGAGGATCTTAATTACGAACATGCAGTTCCATGTGGGGGAGCTAAAGTGATAACAAACGCTTGTGGATTTGCAGATTTTGAAAGACATCACCAACCGCTTCCACATGATGAGAGGTGATAAAGTACATTATGTGCCAGGATGGGACTGTCACGGATTGCCAATTGAGCTGAAGGCATTGTCAGAAGTCAAAGGAGCTGAAAATCTTTCACCGATGGAAATTCGGCAGAGAGGTAAACTACTGTCTGCAGTATCTTTACAGAAAAATTTGGATTAGGTATTTGTGCATCCTACTCATATCTTGTATTTTATACTTTATATATGGCTTTTGGCAACAAAAAGCCCACAGTATTTAGCTATTACCTGAATATTACTGGCTATTGGTGACATCTTCTTGTGACCACTGTATGTATTTGCCAAGCAGATAGAGTGTACTGCAATCTTATGAGAAGGGATAATTGAACAAAAGGAGGGAAGAGAATTTGGATGTCTGCTTTGCATAACTGTGTAGTGACAGGAAGCTGGTATTTGTCCCATCAGCATACTTTTGGGTTTTGAAGAGCTATAAAGGTACATGTCGAAGTGAGGCTTCATCAGGAGAGCCTGGCTCAGTATCATAAGTGGGAATGTGTTTGTTGACTTTTTTTAAGGAGTACTACAAAACTGTAGGGTTGACTCTTTCAGAGAAAGTTGGTCTGCATTATATGAAAGCTGTTTTGAAAAAATAATTTTAAATACTCTGTCAGAAGACATCACCATTCAGCTGCAAAGCTATTTGTAATGACTATTTAAACTGCTTTGGTCTGAAATTGCAGCAGTGCAATGGCAAACTGACTTTGAGATGCATGTTGCTTTGAAAGGTTTGGATCAGCATAAGTAGAGGAGGTTAACTTTCAGTCTTAGTTATTTTACACTGATATTGCGTTTGGAGACATTTTTCTGCATAATGAAATATGCTTATTTTTTCCCTCTTTCCTAAAAACAAAGTTTATATTCTAAAGACATACAGATAATGTCCCTGTATTAGACAAAAGGTGCCACTCATGGATCTTTTTGCAGTCATTTTATGTAACAGCTAGTCTGAAATGTGTATATTTTGAACCATCATGATCTATTTGATACACATGGGTAATTAGTGCATAGTTTCAGTATGTTCAGCTCTGGCTCTGCTGAAAATCATCAGTAGGGTATTTGAAAGGGTATTATATTGATCTTAGTGGGCCAAACTCTGTCCTTTCAGCCAGAGAATTTGCAGAAAGAGCAATTGAGAAACAGAAATCTGCCTTCATTCGTTGGGGTGTAATGGCAGACTGGGATAACTGCTACCTTACATTTGATCCAAAGTATGAAGCAAACCAGCTGAGAGTCTTCTATAAAATGTATGATAAGGTATGTTGAATTTTTTTGAAGTGTGTTTTGATTTGCCATGGGTTTTCATTCTCCTAACTTAATCTTTTCCCCTCCCTTTCCTCTTCAGGGTTTCATTTATCAGGACTATAAACCTGTGTTCTGGTCCCCTTCAGCAAAGTAAGAATCAACTTACTATTTTGTCTTCAGAATTTTAGCAAGGATATTGATAGCTTTTCCTGTGTGCTAACTGTGGTTTGGTGTGTTCCCAGAACAGCCTTGGCTGAGGCAGAGCTGGAATACAATGAGCAGCATGTCAGTCGGTCTGTGTATATGAAATTTCCCCTGTTGAAGTTGCCACCTAAGCTGTCTTCTGTGATAGGTACAGCTTCTCTAGAGATTGAAAAACTGATAGCTTCTATTTTTGTTATAATTGTGAGTAAAGTACTTCTAATTTATATCTGTAGATGGATCATCTCCTGCTAGTGTGCTAGTCTGGACTACACAACCTTGGACTGTACCAGCCAATCAAGCAGTTTGTTACATGCCAGATTCAGCGTACGTGTCTTTAACTTGGTTCTGTGATCTGTGTCAGTCCTTAGCAATGTTTAGCAGCCAGGTTAAAACACTGTGGACTACCATTGTCGTTTACATCTTATTTTGTGTTTTGGTTGGTTGGTTTTTGGTTTGGATTTTTTTTCTTTGTTATTTTAAGTGACAAAATTGTAAGTTTTGTTCTATATCTATTAATTTACTGATTTTTGCTTTCATGTTTCTTAAACATATTCATGATATTAAGTTCATGATACTAAGTTACCTTGAAGCACTTCTGAGATTTACGAGAAATTGGACATGTAAAACATATTTGTCTGTCTTTTAGAGATGAAGCATTTACAAAATAAGTAGCTTCATGATGTTTGTTATTATTTAATACCACAAATGCATGTTTACATCGCAGGTACTCACTTGTGAAATGTACAACTACTGGAGAACACTTCATTCTTGCTGCAGATAGAGTTGAATCTACAGCTGCTGTTTTGGACAAGCAGTTTGAGGTTATATCAACATGTAAAGGTAGGTTTTAGTGTTAGTCTGAATTTTCTTAGAAATCTGCTGGTAATGTCTGAAAGCTGCTTCAGTTTTCATCTGTTATTAAGTTTGTTCATATTTTAAGAACATGCTTCATTGAAATAATGCAAAGAGGAGTATTAGTCTGTTAGATTTACTGTTGGCATGTTGTAGCTCAAATTTTCATCCATAGGTTTCAAATTAATTTTTAAAATTTGGATTCGCACTTGGAAAAATTAAACATGAAGTGGAAGTCTGTTCAGTGTCAAAATCTTAATTACACCGAATGCAGTTTATATGTCAGTGCTAATGAAAACAAGGGACTAATTACAAGCATGACTATTGAGGTATCATAGGTGGCTATTGTCTGTCTGGATAAACTAAAGCAGTTGAATTGACATCCTAGCAAACCACACAGTGATATTTCTTAATAGGCTCCAGTAGGATTTAATGTGTTGTTCATGAGCTTTACTCATTTGCCTTTATTGGTGATTCAGTGGTGGAAACATGCAGATCTGAAGGAGGTGAGAAATCTGTTTCTATGACTTTTTCTTTTCAGGTTGTTTTGGTGTCTTTCCATGCCTTCTTTTTCAGAGGAAGTCTTGTGTTTATCTGATACCTGGAGGTGTTTTTTCTCACATATTCCATCTTCTTGAATCATGTGATTTGAAGATGACATAAAACAGTAGGGTTGGACCTTCTTAAAATAGAAATTTTGTATCAAAACCTGTTCTTTTTATCTACCCATATATTCCATAATTAATTTTGTTACTTTTCTGTATTTGTGTATCTAACTGTCTCACAGCAGTTCCTGAACATCTTCCTTCTTGGAAGAAAGAATTCAGTGAACAGCATTTTGTCATATGAGGCATTCCTCAGGTTCTGTGATTCTTTACATTCAGCAAGGATTTAATACTGAGATTGCTTCAGTGTGTTTTTAATCTTAAATTGTCACTAGCTTTGTTCATGCTGAACTCACTTTATTTGTATGTAATTTGTATAATTTAAATGAATTTTTTATGATAATATTAATACTTAATGGCAGGACGAGGAATAAATTCCAAATTCAAGGTTTTTAGCCTACTAAATAATTATTGAGATCTGTTTCCAGAACACTCAGATAGTGGTCCCCAGTGAATGGGAATGTGTGGAGTGTCTGTAGGTGGAATATCACTACTAGTGGTATCCATCATCTAAGGCAGAAGAAAAGCTTGTTCTTCAAAAGCAAAAAACAACAGTGTGCGAGATTAACAGTGCAGAGAATTTGAAAGCATTTGGACAGGGACCCACAGGCAAGACAAAGAAATGGCATGTCTGAAGAGTATCTGTGCATACACTTGCTGATCAGTTGTTTTTTTCTGCTTTCTCATAAAAGAGGCTGAATGCATGAATTGCGTTTCTCTGTTTTATCTTCTGTTTGTTTTTTTCAGGTGCAGATTTGAAAGATGGTTCTTGTGCTCACCCCACAATTCCTGCCAGAGTTTCTCCTCTGTTACCTGCAAATCATGTGACTATGGCAAAAGGAACAGGATTAGTTCATACAGCCCCAGCTCATGGTATGGAAGACTACAGTGTAGCTTCCCACCATCAGCTGCCCACGGTACTCTATTTTTTTCAGCTGCTGCTCTTGATTTCCTGCAACTGTTTGATCGTGTGCGCCTGAAATGATTGTTGTAAATTGTGCATAAAACTTGAAAATGTTTTGAAGCATTCACAGAAG
>NW_008683475.1:21702-35398 GCF_000695815.1 Acanthisitta chloris | reverse complement strand
AACCTCAAAGAAGTGTGTATCAGGATAAAAGGATGAAGTTTTTCTTCCTTCTGCTAATTAAAACAATCAGGAAGGTGGTAGAATAGAATCCAATTTCTCTGCTCTCTCTGTAGTTTTGTTTTTTAAAGGATAACACAGTCAGTAATTCTCAGATATTGACTGTGACCACTCAGAACTGTCTTTTACATGCAAACCAGTAAATCACTAATTATGTAGGTGTATATCACTACTCTTTTTTTTTTTAGCAAAGCTTATTTTAAACACATACATAAATATGGTTTAGTTATGCATGATCAATTTGTGCTTGATGGAAATGAAGATCCAGGATATGGGGGGGGTTTAGGTTTGGTTTTGATTTTCACTGTTAATCTGAAAAGTCATTGAAATACCAGTGATGGAAGCGACCAGTAAGACAGTTGTGGTATATCTGGAAATGTAATGGTGCTCGTTTCTTCTGACACTTAAAAATTCCCTTGCCTGGTAAGAGTACGAAACTGCAGTTCACTAAATCTGGAGGGTACTTAAATATAACGTAATTTGCTATTCATCAGAAAAGTAGGTACTCAGCAGAGTACTTTACTCACTTTTGAATACCAAAAAGATAATTAATTGCTACATGGTATTTGATTGATGTGATTAATATATGTATTTTTAGGATTGCCTTGTGGATGAAAGTGGGTTTTTTACTGAAGCTGCAGGTCCTGAACTTAAGAATAAGAATGTCCTTGAAGAGGGGAATGAAGCAGGTGAGTATTTGATGTTTAACCATTTGTTACTTTATCAGTTACAGTCCTGCAGGTATATTTTAAGGGTTCATAATAAACTGAACACGTTTTGAATATGGATGACATGCAGGCACTTCTTGCTATGTGTGGATCATGGAAAGGACTGAATTGAGGTTAACAGTAGCCATATGTTCAGATCAAATTTTAAGCTTGCCTCATTTTTCCTCTTAGTCATTCAGATGCTTCAAGCAGCTGGGAGTTTGTTAAAAGAGGAGAAGTATGTTCACAGTTACCCATATGACTGGAGGACAAAAAAACCAATGATTATTCGTGCCAGCAAACAGTGGTTTGTTAACACAGCAAACGTGAAGGCTGCAGCACAGGTATATGATTTTGCTTTCTTATGGGACATTTGAAGAAAACATGCTATTTGGAATCAGCACAACAATCTTGCTGTAGCTCACTCCAGAATATGTTTATCTCTAGGGTTTACGAGCAGTAGTTGAAAAGTGTTAATTATTTGTAGAAGTGATGAATATGGTCAAGATTTTGGTCAATATTGATATAATCCAGGGCAAATACATTGACTGGCATATTTGCTCGTTGTATTTACAGATGTATAAGTTTCTTAGAGCTACCGATCTTTTTTCCCTAAAATGTTTTTAAGAAGTACAATATTTCAAAGAATTAAATCATAAGAGACAATTTTATCACTATTGCAATTACCTTTGTTGTTGCAGTAGCCTTGCATGACCAGGCATCTTTCTTTGCTCCCCTGTTAATTTTGTCACGGTGCTATTTTAAATAACTTTTAAACATTTTTAACATGTAGTGCTCTTTGAAATTATGCCCATCCACATAGGAAACTCGACCTGCACTTGGGTAACACTGTACTACAGACTCTGTACTATACACTCTGTACTACAAACAGGAGGTATCAAGGTGGGTTTTCAAAGTAAGCAACACCACAAGACACAGTGAGCTTTTAAACTTCACGTAGAGTTACTGATGCTATTTTTAACTTGCTTTAGGGTGGATCTGCTGGAGAATCAGAGCTGGCAGAAAAGCTTTGGCTTCTCTGTGGGGCAGTGTACAGTATATACAGCATTCAAAATGTGTTATTGAAGAGCAGCAGTGAAGTAAACAAAGTAAATATGACAGTTGCCTTAGAATGTGTTATTTGATACTGGGAGTGGGAGCGTAGACCTGTACCATTTTTTTACTGGCAGCATAAACAATGTCTGTGTGAATGTTGAAGTGTGTTTAGTAGTTCACCGTCTACTTTTTAGGATGTGCTGAAAAAAGTGAAAGTTATCCCTGCATCTGCAGTGAACAGAATGCTGGAAATGCTGGACAGAAGGACCTTTTGGTGTATATCACGGCAAAGATCTTGGGGTGTTCCAATTCCTGTTTTTTATCAGAAGAACACAGGAGAATGCTTGATAAACAGGTATCTCTCTAGCTTTATACACTGAGAAATGAAAGAAGGAGCACTGTCTGTTGTGCTGCAATTACACAATATTGTAAAGGTTCTTAGTATTTAAGTATAAATCCATGCTTTTGCGTGCAGTTATTTATACGCAGAACTAATTTAGCTATAAATTAGAACAGCCAAAGACTTGCTGCTGGAGGTGACTTGTATGTAAGCAATAGGAATCAATTTACTTAGAGACTTAAGTTACCTGAAAAGTCCCCTTGAGAGTAATTGCTGCTTTCATCCCTCATCTTCAAGCTAAGTGGGATGGCAGTAGTCACTGGCCTTTACATTTAAACAAGGAGTAAAATGCAAGTTGTAGGTAGAATAGCTTGCAATTGTAACTGTGGCATTGTAAACTGAACATTACAGATGCTTGGTCAAAATAGTTGTTTGTAGTTAAATAAGTGACAGTTAGGTATCTGAAGTGGAATAACCACATTGGTTGCAGAATAAATAATTGTACTTTGTTTCAAGATAAGAGTGGTTTGGAAGAGCCAGCCTCAGGTGTAATTGCCCTTTAGCTATATGACTTACATCTAAATATTCAGATGCTAGCCTTATTCTGCCATCTTTTGGTTAATATTGCAGTAATATGATGTATAAAATAGTATTGTGGAGTTCTGTATTCATTGATTATTTCCATAATTGTTTTCTGTCTTGAGATATGCTGGGGTAACTCAGTTCTATGCATCTTAACCTTGCAACCTTTCGTGCAGATTCATTCTGGATAATAAGATTGTGTAGCTGGAGATGAACTCTTTAATTCTGATTGTGATTGTTGTGTACTGCAAGAGTCCAGAATGTTTTCCAGTGGCTGTACTGAGCACACAAGGATAGTAGTAGGTGAGGCTTAGGGTGTGGAGAACAAGGAATGGACTTTAAGCAGTTAGTCCTTAGCTTCACCTAATGTGACTGGGTGTGTATGTGCACAGAGATGTACTTTGGCTCTCTCACAGAAGGCAGTAACAGTGAGAAAAGACCACAATAGCCAGTGCTTTATAGTACCTGAATAATGCTGACACACATCAGGAAATAAATGGATAGAGGCTTCATGGGATGTAAAATCATTTTACCTGCAAAAATTATTACCAGGGAGAGATTTTTTATGGAAAGAGTAATCAGACATTGGAATGGGCTTCCTGGGGAGGTGGTGGATTCACCATCCCTGGAGGTTTTCAAGATGAGACTGGATGTGGCACTTAGTGCCATGGTCTAGTAACCATGGTAGGGTTGGACTCGATGATCTTTGAGGTCTCTTCCAACCTGACTGATTCTATGATTCTATGATTAAAAAGTAAGTGTATGTTTGTATAAAAAAAATTTACCACAATTTCTGAGGAATACTTATTGTATTCTATCTGCAGAATGGGCTTGAGTGTGTGTTTTGCTTAAGATTGCTAAATATGTAGTTTAACAATGAATTAGAGGTGCAATGAAAATCAGTTTAGCAGTCAACAGTCAAATGTGAAGGGCACCGTGAAGCAATAGCTTCATCAGGATGTTGAGGAGCTGACCCAGCTGGTACAGAAAGCATTTGAAAGGAGGGATGGCTTTAGGTTGTAATAAAATTACCTTGAAAGCCAGTGACCTGTACTTTTTAATGCCTTTTGTAAGGGCTCGAGCTGTATGAGATCAGTGCAGGAGTTGAGCAAAATGTGGTAGTCATCGGGGCGTTTTGATGTGATTAACTCTGCAGTAGTTTAACACCTTGATCTCTGCATGTAGGTATTGGCCCAGCAGTCACACGTGTAGGTGAATGAACAAAGGGACAGTAGGGCATGTTTGGGTAGAACTGATCTGGGGAATAAAGAGACATCTAGGAAAAAACCCAGACATATCCAATATGCTTGAGAAATAGATTTATTTCATTTGACTGACAGCTTCAGATGCTCGTTTATAGACAGTACACTTCACTTCTAGCTTTACTTACTGTAGAAGAAAATTTTAAGAACAAGTATAAACTAGTCAGTTAATATTTAAAGTTAACCATAGGAGACTTCTGTAACCAGAGTAGGAAAAGTGCACAGAATATTGGCCTATAGAAGTGACAGGCGAATTTAGAAGACAGTCTGTCAATTCATAGGTCATTCTCCTGGACACCAGTTCTTACTGAAATAAGCAGCTAAGTCTGAATATTCTGTTGCATTTGCATTATTGTTTTGAAAATCGTATCACAACAGGTTGCTAACGTATTTCTTAACACAATTAGAAATTTCATGTTCGATTGTGTGAATAAATATAATTAAAACAGCAGTAAGTAACTTACATTTCAAAGCAAAAGCTAGTTTTAACTTGAATGCTGGATGAACAGCTTCCTGTAGCAGCTGCTGTGGAGTTTTTGAGTGACTATCAAAAGTAACAGCATCTCCACTGGAAGTCAGTGTAGTCCACATGGAGTTGCTGTTACATATGAGAGCACCAATGGTCAGTCTTGAGTGATCCTGTTTATGTATCACCTGTAAAAAGACTCTTAAAAAGAAGGAAAAAGTACCTAAAGTAAACTGCTGCTTCCCTCTGTGAGAGCTGCCCCTGACTTTATCCCACGAAGAGCTGCAGAAAGCTCCTATTTCAAGATGGAGCTGCTTTCTCTAACAGAGTATTTTTCCCACACCAACAATCCTGTCTTTCTAACTTGAAAGCCAAGAAGTAGTTTGTAATCTTGTATGCAGTAAGTTTGATGCAGGATCTCCACAAGTCTTTCTGTTTTCTGCTGTGGTCCTCCCATAGGTCTAAAAGACATTTGATTCAATGACGCTGTTGTCTATGGTTATTTATTTATATGCCAGGGATGATTAAATTCTTTATGTAGAGCATACTGCATCATATTGTGATCAGGAATTTTGAAATTATTATTAAAAAGACCTTACATGAGTGAGAGAGAAAAGAGAGAACATTTTTTCATTATTGCTGTTTTCAGTAAGCGTACAGAGGTGAGATTGTCTGCGTTTTTTCTGTACAGGTGGAGAAAAAAGACTTTACATAGAATACATGCACAAATAAATGCTTATACTGTTTGTCAGCTTTCAACAATTAATAGATTTCAAGAGACAGCATTCTGATTCTAGGAAATTATTTAACTCATGAAAGAGAAGAAAGAGCTCCAGAACTGAAATGAGAGAATTTTATTTCCAATAGTAGTTCAGACCAGGTAATAAATGTGAGATACATACTTTAATCTGACTTCATGCAATAACTTTTTTAGAAATTCACTCTTCAGATATTAGTAAAAAATAGTACTATTGCAAAGATTATTTGAATGCCTGAGAACTTTTGTCTGCTTCCCTGTGACTCTGATTAACAAGTAAATTAAATTTCTGACAGAGAAAACCCCAGCATGTTTTTGAAGTAGACCTACCCTATGCTCGAATTTGCTTTTTTAAATATCGAGACATTTCAGCGAATTTTAAGCAATAGCAACTTACCACAACCTAAATACTTTCTGCTGCAGTGTTGATGTCCATGTAAGGCAGAAACTAACTTTCCCTGTTTGCTCTTGTTTGAGAAGAGATCGAGAGAACATCAGGCACTGTATTCTTCTCCTTCTGGCTGTATCTTACTGCTGCCTAATTTCTGTTAACAGATTAAATAAGTGTTCAGCATAATCAATATCAGGCTCCAGAGTGATTGGCTGGTGTCGGGGTAGCGTGAATTGCCGTGGGGGTTTCAGCGTTAAAACGTAGCAGTGACACGTAATGCATGTTCTTGTAGATAGTGTATGAATACAGGGCAAAGTTTTACAATGCTGTTTATTGCTAACTCAGGGAATTATCATGCTCATGTTGAAGTCTGCAGATTATAAAGTGATGAGTAGTTATTTGAGAAAGGTGGTTTTCACTTGCACCTTACAGAAAAGTACTTTGCGAAAATCTTCCATCTTACAGTGGAGATACCTTAAATATAGTGATTTATCTTGTAGTAAAAAAACTGTCCTTAGGGTATCTGCACTCTAAGGAGGAAGACTTCTTCATTAAAGATTTTTTTAATTTCATTTTTTCAATCTCCTCCCAAGACCCTCATGATTAACATGTCTTTTGTGGTAAAAATTAATCATAAGGATCTGTGGAGAAGATTAGAGGTGAGGGGCACAGGGGCTATGTTTGTTTGTCTTGGGTTTTTCAAATTGTAGGAGGAAAAAAGATTTGTTGAAAAGATACCCTGGAAATTTTTCAGCTTAACTATCTCCTCTTATAAAATACTTGCCTGTTATACTCTGTAGGGACACTATAATGAAAAAAACTTGCACTGTTAAAATGTTGTTTGTTTTTTGGGTTTTTTTAAACTTGATTTGAAACTACAATAGAATTTTGAGAATGTTGGTTGATAACAACTTGACTTCTCACTTATTGACTCTTACTTCTTGTAAGTGATTGATAACACAAATCTGACCTTCTTTTAGTTATCTGAAAACTTTTTATCTGTAGCATAATCATATCTGTTGGCTCATGTGCCACGAAAATGTGTCTTGAAAAAGTTCTGCACTCCATAAATTAATAGTATAAATCTTTGTGTTGCATAACAATATACTTGATAAAAGGTTAGTCCATAGTATGTCTTGTGATAATGGTGTATCTGCAAGGGTAGACAGCTCTTATATGATATTGGCAATACATGCTGTAAATGAAGGCAGGCATTTTATGATGGTTTCCCAAGGGAGAGCAGTAGCAAGGTTTTATTTCCTTCTTGTCCCTTCCCCCCACCTCCTATGGAAAGGAGAACAGTTCATCCTCTCTACAGGTAATACAGTTTGCACTGACATGGTGTTTCAGATTGCCCCCCACTTTCTTAATTTCTCCAAATACTTCTGTAACAGGTATGACCTTAATCATTATCTCTTCCACTGAGGAGAGGTGTCATTGCAATTAACAGTTGCAATGTCAGAAAATTGGTGCTGCTTCAGGCTCTATCTCCTTTACTCGAAGCTTAGAGCAAAGAGAGATTTCTGCTGTGATCAAACTCAATCCAGACAGTTGCTGGAAAAATATCATTTGTTAAGAGTATATTTCTACATGTTGTCCAGGGCAGCTGTTAGTTTTGGTCTGTAGCTGAATTTATCATCTTTTAAAAATCCCTACAAGCATTGATATAGTTAAATACCTGTTTAATGGTTTAAAAATAAACAGATTGAAAATTAATTCATCATTGGAGTTTATGGCTCTCCACTGAAGTATATTTGTAACACAAAAAGTTTGTGTGGAATATAAGCTTAGTTCCTGTTTAAATTTTCTACTTGCTTTATAGGGCGTGCTGGTAGCTCTTCTGTATTAGCTGTGGGTATGATTCCTGATTAGAAAATTTTTCTGGCTCTAAATGGTGCGAGAGTCATTAGCTGGGTTGCTTCTTCCATGAATCACTACCATACCCTAAAATTTTATGTGGTAATAAGCAGGTTTTATGGTAAATCATCCTCTTTTTAATTTACCTGCTCTTGTCTTCTGCTGGTGAGTTGCATGGGTAAGACTTGGCCAGTAACAGGAAGGCATTGAGACTGTGGAGAGAGCTCTTGAAATACTCACTTGAGGACAACTGATTATCTATAATAGCTCACAGAATCATAGAATGATTTGGATTGGAAGGGACCTTAAAGATCTTGTTCCAACATCCCTACCATGGACAGGAAAACCTTCCACTAGACCAGTTTGCTTGGAATTCCATCCAACCTGTCCTTGTACTCATGCACAGATTAGACTGTGGAGAGAGCTCTTGAAATACTCACTTGAGGACAACTGATTATCTATAATAGCTCACAGAATCATAGAATGATTTGGATTGGAAGGGACCTTAAAGATCTTGTTCCAACATCCCTACCATGGACAGGAAAACCTTCCACTAGACCAGTTTGCTTGGAATTCCATCCAACCTGTCCTTGTACTCATGCACAGATTAGTCAAACTTCACTTCTCTGGGCAACCTGTGCCAGTGTCTCACCATCCTCACAGTAATGCATTTCTTCCTAACATCTAATCTAAACCTACTCTTTTACAGTTTGAATCCATTCCCCCTTGTCCTGTCACTACATACTCTTGTAAAAAGACCCTCTCCATCTTTCTTTCACTGATAGTGTATTTGAAAAGAATCAAAGGTGGAGACTTCTGTTGGCAAGGAGTGAAAAATGTAGTGTATTGCTTTTTCTAAAATGTTCCCAGGTACAACAGTCTGTGTCATCAGTTTAGTCTAGGATGAGACAAGCAGACTTCTCTTTGGCTGGGGTTTTTTTTCCTCCCGAGATCATTCTGAATTTAAAGATTTAGCATGAAGGCAAGACATAAGGGTTACATATCAGCTATCTGCCAGGGATAGGAGCAGAACTCAGGTTTTTGTTTGCTTTTGTCTTGGAGAAATAACATTCTCATAACTGGAAGTATAGGCAAATAAGCCTCTGTGCAAATATTTCTGAAAAGAAACTATACCATTCAGAACTGGAGCTCCTCAGTGTTGTTTTACCAAGATAAATGTTAGCAGATATATTACAAAGCTGTAAATTGTGTCCTGTCATCGTTAAACTGGAAGGTGAATGATACCCATTCTGGTCTGAAAAGGGTGAGAAGGGCTGTGGTATGCTCGCTTGCTGTTGATTTGTGAGCATTACTGGTTAGTGGGTTTTCTCTCCAGAAAACCTGCTAGGATGTTCTACAGAACTTCCTTTGAGAAGTAAATTGATTAATTGATGATTGATTGATTAATACAAAACCATTGGTCTATCACTGTAATTGAGCTATCAAGAGCAAAACTGTATTTTCTTCTTCCTGTTGTACCTCATGTCATGAAATGAAGTAATTTGTTCTGCAGCTTCTTGGAGAGCAAGTGTTTTCATGGTTAACTCTGTGTGTAAGAGTCCACTAATTGTTTGAGTGATGTAGCTCAGCTTGTTAGCAGCGCAGAAAAACTACCTTGCTGAAGTCCAAATAGAAAACCGAGTGATGAAACTTAAGATCATCATCTGCCTTTTGTGTCTTCAAGATAATTATGCTGAATCATTATTTTATATTTTCCCCTTTTGCAGTACTGTGTCAAGAAGTTAGTTGATTGAATAATTTCTCTAGTTATAAACAAATCTCTGGTGGCTTGGTTAACACAGCAGGTTTGGTTTGACGTTGGCAGGTCAGGGTGTTCTGCTGTACTCCTTAAATACGGCAGATATCTTAAAAATCACCTCTCTAGGAAGTGCTCTTTGAGTCAGCAAGACAAAGTGTGGAGGATTTGGTTTGGGTTTTTAAGATACCTTAATTTATGTCTAGACTTGGCATTAAGCAATATTAAAAGTCAGTTCCCCACAGCCTTACCTGTCTGGGGACTGTGTCATAAATAGTGCACAGAACTGCACACCTTGTGGTTGCCTTATCTCTTCACATCAGGAAAAATGCTTAGTTAATCTTTTATTTTTCTTATTTCTGTAGTATCTGTTTATTTCAAGACCTTTGTCCTGGCTGGTGCTATATGATATGAACTCACAGATTGCCTGCAGAGTGTGCCTTGAGTGGTTGTTCGTTATCACTCCTCTGCTAGGTACAGAGGTTTCAGTTTCTTACATTATTGAGATTAATACATTTCTGTGTATATTTATTATGATTTGAAAAATACATTGCTAAAAAGGGGCAATCCAGGCAACCAGAAGAGTCTTATATGTGCATTATTTGAAAAGCTGCCATTTCCCAACTCCATTTTCACGTGGGGTCTCAAGGTGTCTCTATCCAGTAGAAAAAATAAGCCAGTTGTCCAAAAGAGCAAATATTTTGAGGGGACACAGTTGTGTAGTGTCTTTAAATTCAAGGTCAATACATAGCAAGTGAATTTTTCAAGCTGCTGTCAGCTTTTCTGAATACTCAGTTATTGAGTATTCAAAGATATTGGGAATCCTTTTGAGTTTCTGTATGTTTTACACAACCCTACCCATCTTGGAAGACAAAAGTAGGAAGTTTTTTAATGCAGGCTGAAAGCTCTGTGGGGTCTGGTCTGGATTAGAAGCTGGAAAATCACAGGTTCTAATTGCTTGATCTCTGTATCAGTATATTTCACTGCTTTGGGTCTGGGATACTTGTAGAAAGGTACAATTAATTCATCAATTCATAAACCCTTTTTTTCCTTCTAACCCAGTGAAACTATCTCAAGTGTCATCAAAATAGTGGAGCAGCAGGGAACAGATGCATGGTGGACCCTTCCTATTGAACAGCTACTATCAAAAGAGGCTGTAGCAAAGGTAATCTTTTGATTTCAAATACAGAAGGTGCTCCAGACAGTTGAGTGATGGGAAATAATAGAAAACCTTCCTATATTCCCATGATCTTTTTCAATCTTTTCCCTTCATGAGAAGGTATGCTGTGAAAGGAATGTTCAGAAAGTGAAATCAGAGTTGGGGAAAATACGCACAGTCATTTTTGTGCCATTAATTCAGGGCAGAAATCTCCATCCTCTTCCTTTTAGTTTAGCAGGAAAATGGCATCCTTATTAACCAAATTATGAGCCCAAATAGATATTAAATCTTTGTGATTAAAATAGATAAGAATTGTTATTTAGTTCTTCCTAACTTTTTATTGCTTCTTTAGCAGTTGTGCACTTAAGCTAGCCCACAAAGTGTAGTGTTCCTCTGCCACCTCAGGTTTTCTTGGTAGCTTTTCCTTGCTGTGTTTTCATCAGTAATTAGCTAAAATGATTGTGAAAAATTACCTGAATTATTTTGTGTTCACTGCCAGAGTTGGTAGCAGAGCCTGTACCAAAGTGGTCCAGAATTCAAATCAATTTATTTCCAGCTTTGGAAAGCATTGATAATACAGAGTATTCCATTTGCCTTATTTAATAATTGTTCTCTCAATAGGCTGGGGGCCATGATGTTTTGGATTATGTCAAAGGACAGGATGTCCTAGACATCTGGTTTGACAGTGGAACTTCCTGGGCTCATGTTTTGGAAGGTACAGAATTAATATGTTGATCTTCTTTTAAAATACTCAGAACAAAATATAACTGTTTTGTGTGATGGTGTTGGTGTCAACAAAACTGAGGTAGATCATGCCAGCAGCAAACTGGTCGTGACTTCTCGTAAAGCTGCTTTGGCTTGTAAAGATAAGGACTTAATGCTGGTAAGCTCATTTTCAGCACAGTTAAAGATGAGATTTTTCTAATACTCTGCTTTGATTCTGCCATGTGGCACACCATGTGCCTTCTAACAAGAACATAGTTGTTTTGAGTGTAGGAGTTTGATGACACAAACAGCCAAGGTGCTTTGCTGCTAGTCGGTAACTCTTAAATTGTTGTCAGTTAACAAATTTCAGTTTGTGCTTGTGTGTGCTGTTTAAGCAGAAGGAAATCAAGATCAGCTGCTGAGTCCAAGTAAGTTTTGTCATTTCACAGTGTAGATGTGCTTTTTCATTTTTGATTACTTTCAGTAACTAAAGCAGTATATTGTGGTTTAAAATATTTATACTTGCTGTATGCTATTTATAGCGTCTTCTGCCAGAAGTTGCTACTCAGCAGGTAGCAGATACGTATTTGTATAAAAATATATAAAATATACACTGTTTGCCAGGAGGATAATCCTAAGTCAGGAGTCCTTTCTGAAGGAGAAGTCTGGTCACATACATCAAGTCTGTTGGACTTTAAACCCTCTGTACACAATTGCATGATAACAATCTTGTTGAATTATAAAACACGTTAGTACCAGCAGTTTTATTTCTTAGCAACGTGCTCAGGCAACAGTGCATCAGCAAACATTAATTTTCTGGAAGACCTTTACATCTTCTTTTTACAAATTGAAGTTCATACTCTTTAAAAGGAGGTCTGGTTTGGTTCTGAAAGGTGTAACAAAGTAGTGGTATTTTATATAGTTACACACTCACATTCTTTAAGGGCTTAGCACCTCAGCCTGCAAAAGCTACCTCTAATCCTGTGTGAAGGAAAGACATCTTTGGATAAGGAATAGCAGAATCAAGACTCTTGATTCACAGCTAATTTGTGTAAGGTTCCCATATGGATTGTGTAATGTCTAGTAAATGTTGGGTCTTTCACAGTACAGACTTCTTTTTTTTATGGAACCATTACAAGTTCCTCTTCTCTACCTAGTCCTCTTCTCTCTTTCCATGAAACTTGCTGGAACATCGTATATGTAAGGCATCTTCTTTTGGTGTCTGACATGACCTGAATGGCCCCACAGGTTCAAGAGCTGGGGGTCTGGCTAATAAGCAGTAACCCTGTTTATCTTCAGAAATGACACAAAAGTTGCATTACCTTTTTTCCTAAGTAATTGAGGCTCCCAGCCACTGTCAGAAGTGGAAGTACAGTCTCAGTGATTCATATCAAATTGTTGTTTTAATCCATCCTTTATGAAAAATGCACTTTGCAAGAGAAGTTGTTGAATTAATAGTTTTGTCTTTACTTCCAACATGCTCCTGCTTTTAAAACTTCTTGCAGAACTTGTTCTGATGTCAATAAAAATAATTTGCAAGGCTTACAAACAGACTTTGGTGGAATTCTTTTCTGAATGGATAAAAATGGATGAAATTCATGGAGAAATCCAAAATGACTCAGAGAATGTCATAATGGGAAGAAGGACTTTCCATGGCTTAAACTCAAGGAAGCAGAGAGGCCTATGGGAGCTGATGTGCTACCTGTGCATGCTACCTGCTAATTTTGTAGTAGGATGTCAGTGATAACAGCAGTTGTTGCTTGTCTTCTGATGACAGTGTTGTGTGGAAGTGGTTCTTTTGCAGCACGTGAATTACTTTCAGGACAACTGGAGGGTATAATAGATGCCTAAACCTTAGACTAACAGCATCACAGAATATTCTGAGTTGGAAGGGGCCCACGAGGACCATCAAAGTCCAACTCCTGCCCCTGCAGGACAGCTCCAAGAATCACTGCATATGCCTGAGAGCATTGTCCAAATGCTTCTTGGACTCTGTCAGACTTGGTGCTGTGACAGCTTCCCTGGGGAGCCTGTTCTAGTGCCCAGTCACACTCTGGGTGAAGAACCTTTTCCTAATATCCAATCTAACCCTCCCCTGACACAGCTTCATGCCATTCCCTCAGGTCCCGTCACTGGTTAGAAGAGATCAGTGCCTGCCCCTCCACTTCCCACTGTGAGGAAATTGTATACAGCACTGAGGTCTCCCCTCAGTCTCCTCTTCTCCAGGCTGAACAGACCAAGTGACCTCAGCTGCTCCTCTTACAGCTTCCCCTCAGGGCCTCGCCATCTTTGTAGTCCTACTTTGGACACTCTCTAATAGTTTAGGAGCTTTTAACATTGTAATTGTTTAACTCCACCAAGAACACAAGCTATGGAAAAAAATTGTATACAGCACTGAGGTCTCCCCTCAGTCTCCTCTTCTCCAGGCTGAACAGACCAAGTGACCTCAGCTGCTCCTCTTACAGCTTCCCCTCAGGGCCTCGCCATCTTTGTAGTCCTACTTTGGACACTCTCTAATAGTTTAGGAGCTTTTAACATTGTAATTGTTTAACTCCACCAAGAACACAAGCTATGGAAAATTATAAATCAATATTGTAACCA
>NW_008683475.1:0-21683 GCF_000695815.1 Acanthisitta chloris | reverse complement strand
GCAGGAATAAAAGATGTTACAGATTTTCCTGCCAGTTCCCAGTATTGCAAAAATAAGTCATTCTCTCCAGTGTCTCTGCGACTTGAGTCGGAGTTTTCACTGTGCTTGAACCAGCTATGTCCAAGTATTTAATGAGTTGTAAAATTTATCCCTTTAGCTGATGGCCACACAGATTGCTGTCAGAAAATATGTCGGGTTGGGAAAGGAGATGGGGAAGAGGAAGAAGAGAGAGAGAGAGAGAGAGAGAGAGAGAGATTCTGCTATATGAGGTTAAAGGAATTACTCAGTGACACAAGCTCAATGGCCTAAATCATAGGTTGCATGCACAGTTGTAATTCTAATGCTTGCCCTGCTGCTTTTCCTGCCAGAGACTCAGCATAGTTCTGGTGGAAGTGACTTAAAAGTTCCTATTGTTTTGTTAAAGTATGCTTGGCTTCCTTTTCCCAGCCTAGTTTTGTCTAAGATACCACTTCTAGCTAAATGACTAATTAACCAAACTGTTCCACATGAGCAGTGTGGCAGGTAGGAAGGTGCGACATACACACTAAGATTAAAGATTTGACTACTGTAGATTCAACCCCGAAATTCAGTGGTTATAAGTAGATTCTGTGTGAAATAAATTCTACTGCCCGGCACCAGTGAGAGCAGACCCACAAGTGCAATGTGCTCTGAAAAACCACTGCTTCTGAAGTTTTCTGGGGATGCCATTTTTCAGGATCATGGAATAGGTCAGGTTGGAAGGGACCACAGTGGGTCATGTGGTTCAACCTTCCTGCTCATGTAGGGCCATCCTAGTACACAACATGGCACAGGATTGTGTCCAGACAATTCTTGAATATTTCCAGTGAGGGAGAATCCACAACCTCTCTGGGCAGTCTGTTCCAGTGCTCAGTGACTCACACAGTAAAGAAGTTCTTCCTCATATTCATGTGAAAATTCCTGTGCATCAGGAATTACCTATTTTTTTTATTGGTTTGCACCACTGACAAGAGCCTGGCTCCATCTCCTTAGCACCCTCCCATGACATGCTTACAGACATTAATGAGCTCTCAGTTGAGTTGTCTCTTCTCAAGGCTGAACAGGCCCAGTTCCCTCAGCCTTTCTGTGTAAGTGAGGTGCTCCTGACCCTTAATCATCTCTGTTACCCTCTGCTGGACCCACTCCAGGAGCTCCATGTCTCTCGTACTGATGAGCCCAGAACTGGACACCATACTCCAGTTGTGGCCTCACTGGGGCTGAGTAGAGGGGCAGGATCACCTCGCTCGACCTGCTGGCAATGCTTTTCCTAATGCACCCCAGGATTCTGTTAGCCTTCTTGACTGCAAGGGCCATTTGCTTCATTAATGCTGTTTGCCTAACACTGTTTTCAACTGAACAGTTTATTCTAGTGCCACCCAATTCTGTTTGTTTCTTGCTACATATGCCTCAAATGTTGGTTTTTTTTCCTTTAGGAACTGTTTTATGCAATGTTAAAATGTAAGTCCAAATGCTTCATACATGTATAAATTCATTTTCACAGGGCTGCTCTGAGGTAGAAGAATGTTAATACACTGCCTCTAAAAAGGAGGTGTGCTAAAAGCAAAGTTTTGTTCAAAACCATGTGCTGATTTTCAATACATAATGCTGTGGTGCCCAGGACTTTTTTTTTGTTGTTCTTTAGCTTCAAAGTTCAGCCTTTTGATAGGGCTTATTTCAGTAGCTGTTTTTGGAGCATCCTTTTTAGAGAACTCTTTTCTGTCTTAAAATTCACTTACAGGTCTTGACACTTTCCTCGTGGGCAGAGTGCCATCCACACTATGACCTGGGAATGGTTATTTTTCAAAACTTTTCATATAAAAATGCACACTGGGCTCTATTGTGATCTGATATGCCATTGGTAGGGGTCACACAGCTTTTTACCTACAGTTTTGTATCGCAGTGATGGTAGTTTGCAACATCCTAAGTTTTTTTTTCCCCTATCTTATTGGCTAATATTTAACTGAATGAATGAGATTATTTTACAACTTGCCTATCTAAGTGTTTAAACTTTTGTGCTGACTGAGAGGCTTGAATTTATCTTAGCTGGTTCATTCCTGGCATTAAAATACAATACGTTTAATCTAAAAGTCAAAGTCTGCAAGATCAAAGATATGGAATCTTGAAATCCAAATCAGAAGGATCATAAATTGTAATTCTCTTTAATGACCTATGTACTATACCTCAGTGTAAAATAAACAACTGAAAAATCTCTTCGTGGTTGTTGGACATACTCTTCAATTTTTAAAAAAAAAAGTGAGCACTGTTGTAATTAATTTCTATATAACAATCGCAACTTTCACGAAACTGAGGTAGGGGAGCTGCTTAAAGGGCAGACTTTGTATATGCAAAACCCATGTTTGTATTTTACAGAGATAAAATATTCAGGTGTCCCTTAACTGGCCAAGCCTGCCAGATGTACTAGTTCCTGTCAGAAAAAACCCCAATACAGTTTGCTGTTTGTAATCAGTTGTTTGCTTAAATTCTTCTCCAAGTTGTAACTACTGGTATTTGCATGAATGTTCACTTCTCTAAAACTAGTGGCTGGTAAACTAGTTGTAAGTAACAAACATCTTGTTACAGATTTTCCAAGGTTATTGTCTTCCTTACCACGAATATTATTTTTTATCTTGTCCTTACAAGTATTTTTGCAGTCTCCTAATACAAAGGCTGATCCTTACTTGTTCTGCTTTTAAAACCCAAACTTGAATGAATAAACAAATGTGCTAAAAACCATAACATCCACCCACACATTTTTCCTGTGCTAGCTGGAACTGTATGGCCCTGACCTTTGTAATGTTGAACTTCATTTTATTGCAGGATGGATCTAAATATCGAAACTTCCATTAAGTTAAACAAATAAATCATGTGTGGCAGCAGCAGAAAGGAGCATTGTCTCAGGGGTCTAGGAAGAGGCTAAAAGGAGCTAGTAGATACAAACTGAGGAGAGAAACTTTTCTCTGAATATTTGGGAAGTTACAGCACCAACTTTTAGAATCAAAACCAAATTCCTGACAAATACGTGTATAGTTTTGCACATTTGTAGGCTTTTACTTGCATGTTCTGCTGTGTTCCACGTTATTCTGTTCTCAATCTGGTGACCTGTCTGGGGTTGCTTAGGACAAGGAGGAACTTCTTGAGTCAACAGGTCCTGTACCTTTTTGTACAGTGACTGAATTCCACCAGTAAAACCATTTGAACTTTGCTGTCCTCTCTCAACCCTGTGGAATAGCTGGGTTTGCTCTTCTGATTTTAATCTGCAGTCAGCTAATACCCAGCCTGCATTTCTTGTAGCCCAATTTTTCCTCGATGCCAACAGTACTTGTTAGCTCCAGTTGTGATTCCCTAGCATTCTTTTTTTGTGTGTATGTATTTATAGGGAGTAATATTTCCACTCAGCCGTCACCTGGATAAATTAAACAAGCCAGGCTCCTCCATATCCCTCTCTCCCCCAACAGGCTTTCTTGTTTCCCATGTTGTCCTGAAATTTTTCATCACCTGGAACACCAGTGACCAGAAATGCAAATTCTGTCACAGGTGAACTGTGATCACTGCCAAAGCCTCCTGGTCTCCTATGAAAACACTTGATGCCTTCCACAGGCTCATCAGGCACATTACCTCTGTCACTTGTGTCCTGAGTAATTCCAAGTGGTTTCAGGTCGTGGCCTAGATTTTTATTAATTCCAAAGTGTATGATCTTTCCTTGTGTCCTTCAGTTTGTTTAGGAGTACTTGGAAAGTATTTTGAGAACTTCTTGTGAAGCACTCTGATTGTAATAGCTTCTGTTTTGTGATTTATTGTTTTGTTTGGGGGAAAGCAAGTTTATTTGTTAAATTCTGGAGTTCAGCTAGTCTTGGATTTTTAAAAACATTGTGAAACTAATGAATCCCTCGTATCATGTTCAAGTAATCACACACCATTTACAAAATTAACTTACTGGCGGAGTTTAAACAGCAAATTGAGTTTAACTAATCACTTTCAGAGATCTTGTGTGTTAATTTTTTTCAGGATATAGGTTGATGTTTCAGATAAAATGTTCTGTTTTTAAAGGTGCAGATCAAAGAGCAGATACATACCTTGAAGGAAAAGACCAGCTGGGAGGTTGGTTTCAGTCCTCTCTGTTAACTAGTGTGGCAGCAAGGAAAAAGGCACCATACAAGTAAGTGTATGGATTGCAAACACATTGCTAGTCCATTTATTCATTACTGGGCTTTTGATAGTGTGCACAGTAGTGTATAAACAAGAGTAATCAAACCATTACTAAGTATCTGATTTATGCTTTTACATTTTTCAGTATAAAGGTTTTCTCAGATTTGACTGTAATGAATTTACTGTTTAATTTTTCTTCCATCATCATTTCAATAGATATTTTCTTTCTCAGTCATTTAGGTATTACATTATCAGATACATCCCTCCCACTCTCATAATCAAAGGAAATCTTATGGGAGATGCAGTGTGAAAATCCCCTAAGATCATTGACTTGTGAATTGAATGTTTGAGAGTTCAGGATGACTGTGTGCTTATCTTACACTGGAGCTATGGCATGGTGTTTGTCCCCTGGGTAATGAAAAGCTTAGGGGAGGGTAATGTGGGTCAGTTGTAAGGAAATTTTGGGAAATGTATTTGGCTTCAAGAGTACATAATACTCTAGTCTTTAATTCGTCTGAAATACATGTGCATACATCTAAATACATACGTCTAAACAATCTGTTGATTCTACTGCAAAATTAAATGAGGAAAATAAAGTTGTGTGCACTCCTTGGATGGTAGTACAATGTATTCATAGTTGGATGAACTCGATGGATGAAGCCTCAGGCTTACTGAAATAGAGGGGGTTTGTATGTTTTGACTTAAGAATATCCTCATTAGAAATCTATTCTTAACATAGATTTTTCACTGGGATTTTGTTTTCACTAAAATCTTTTCTTCAGGACTCTGGTAGTTCATGGATTTACTCTTGGTGAGAAAGGGGAGAAGATGTCTAAATCTATTGGCAATGTGGTTGACCCTGATATTGTTATCAATGGAGGTGAAGTAAGTCAAATTCTTGAGTTTCTTGGAATTGCTGGTTATAACTTTTCACTACCAGATTCTGCACTTGTCTTGTAGTGTGGTTTTCTCTAAACAGGTGTCTTGTAGCAGAACTCTGTAAGGCTCTCCTAAAGACTTTAGCTACACTGCAATTCCATTTGGCTGGAGTAAAAAACTTGAGTTGTTTTGCTTCAGCTGTAGTGCCGAAACCCCACACACCTTTGTTCTCTGTGAAGAGAAAATGCTAAAACAAAATTATGCAGAGGATTTAGAATGGTTCTTTTTTACCAGGGAATGCTATTGATAGAGTAATGGGGGAGAGGGGAATTAAGAAAATAAAATAATTAACCTTTGCTTTAAAACTGACTGAAACCTATAAGGTGGGCCAAGCAGTAGAGCAGTCAGATGCAGCAGAGTAGAAGTTGCACCCCAGCAATCTCTCTGCTCTCAGCCTAGACTGTTACTGACTCTGGAAACTTCATTCCATGGTCAGGGAGGTTGTACTGCAGGTCATGCAGGTGATTTTTATTTCTCTCCCCAGTCCTGCTGTTGCTCTTTCTCAGGGTGCTAAGCAGATTTTTCAACTCTCCAGATAAAAGAATAAGTCCTTACAAAGACTTGCTTATCCAATGCATTAAAACACACAGTGGTTCCTGTTCTTTCAGAAAGGAGATGAGGCATTTTCAGAGTTGTAAACAGTCTGAAGGGGAAGAAAAAAGTATGTAGCTTTTTATATTAACATTGGTGGCTTAAGGCTGCAGGTGAGTTCATCTTGACTTACCTGGGTTCTAGCATTGCCTGTACAGAGCCTGCTATGAGTATATACTGTATTTCTGCTGAAAGAGGATGAAGGTCTCAAAATACCTTCTGGGCACACGTGGAGTTCTAGGTAGTCCTGCAAGGAGCAGGGAGTTGGACTCCATGATCCCTAGGGTTCCTTCCAACTGGAGATACTTTGTGGCTCTGTATGCTCACAGCACTGCTCACCAGGCTGCACGACCCCCAGCAGTTTTACTCTTGTGCCTTTCTGTCTGCACTTAGGATCACACCAAGGATCCTCCATACGGTGCTGACGTTCTCCGCTGGTGGGTGGCAGAATCCAATGTTTTCACTGAGGTGATGATTGGGCCTGTGGTACTCAATGCTGCAAGAGATGATATCAACAAGGTAAGAGCCACATATGCTAAAAATCTTCATTCTAACAGGTCCTCTTTGTATTGGCTGCAAAGCTTTTCCAAACTTATTTAGCTAGGTACTTCTGCTTTTTACAGCTGTGAATCAAATAGTAAAATGTTCTAAGACATAGACTGATTTTTGCAGCATGCTTTGGTAACAGCCAGTCTTTATTTTCCTGTACATTGTTTTGGCATATGCTCTTCATGATGCTTTTGTAAGTGCTCAGTCATTTTGAGAAGGAGCCAATTTTGGTTAATTATAGAATATTAGCATTTTGTGTTTCATCTAAAGTGCAGACCATTAATGTTGAATTTTCCTGGGCTGTTCCTAGCTCCGGAATACACTGCGTTTCATGCTGGGAAATTTGGCTGGCTTCAATCCAGAAACTGATTCCATCCCTGCTACAGAGATGTACATAGTGGATCAATACATGCTCCATTTACTGCATGATTATGCCAGCAAGGTAGGAGTAAATTATATTTAGATGAATGTGTATGTAATGGTTTTCATTGGTTATAATCTCTAGAGAAAATTCTTAAAGCACGTGAGAAAAGAGTATGTCAAGTAGGCACATTGCAACCACCAGAGAGTTCTTTGATGCCATATGCACTCCCTTAAGCCCATTTCAGCTTTTGAGGAAGGCTTTGTTTTTAACATCCTTACCTTTGTTTTAACATCAACCAGTTTTCCCTGCCCAAGGTCTCAAATTAGAAGTCTTCAGAAATAGTTAAAGGATATAAAAAAAACAAATCCAAAAATTTCTAGAGCTTTGGATATTTGCTGAAGCCCAAAGCTGTCATTTCTGCCACCATTCTGCTGAAAGCATGGGCATAATTTCTCAGGTTCCCCCTGTTCCTTCCCCTCAAATTTGAAATTGTTTGTCTAATTATTAAGTGAATTAATATTTTTTTCCCCTCCAACAACCTTTTAAAGAAAAATTCTGACTTTGTGTCACTCATTACAGTTTCTGTAAGTTTGGGTTTATCAGGGGCTGTCATTGTGTGCCGTGTGACAAAAACTGATATGCTGTTCTTACCTGCCTCTGCTCCCTCTCCCAGGTTACAGAAGCATACCAAGAATATGATTATAGCAAAGTTGTTCGATTACTTCAAGCATTCTGTTCCAGAAACTTGTCTAGCTTCTATTTCAGCATAATTAAAGACAGGTAAGTTCCTTCCTGCTGCTGCTAAGTGGGGAAAAATGAGTTAATTGGTTTGAGATGGAGATAATAACCTTCCAGGTGAATGGTGAGTGCATGCAGGTGTCTCAGAGAACTTCTCTCAGCTGGACATTGTGCTCTAGTGAACTCCAGCTCCCTGGTGAAATCTCATCTGCTTTCAGTTGAGTGGTTTTGTTACTGGTTTTGGTGCTTCTTGTATAGTGTCCACTGGGAGTGCTGAGCATTTTGAAAGGTAATCAATGCACGTGTGTGCATTGAACCCAAATAAATTCTGAAGGAGAGAATCTTGGATCTATATTTCTGCCTAGCAGTGTGTGCATCTGACTTTGGGAAGGTAGGGGGAAGGGCTTTTAGCACTTATCTGGGCAATTGAATGTATTTGGTTTTTTAGATCAGTAAAAGGAGGAAGTGAGATACTTTTAGAAACTGCAAGGGCTTTTTGGTGGGGGTAGGAAGTTAGGCGTTACACTGATCTTTAGTTTCCATAATGTGAGTAAAGGGAGAGAAAAAAAAGCCCTAGTAATAAGTTTTATAGATGAAGCAGAACACAGGGCTGACAGAGCTGCAGACTCACCTCCCTGAGGTGAGCCTATACAAATTAACCTGTACAAAACCTCCTATGACATAATGTGACTGCATATACAGATGGCCCTGTCTGTAGCTCACTGTACTTGCCTAGGAAGGACACTTAAGCCAAGCTTTCCTTAGAAAGGCAGGCTGGGTCAGACTGTACTTCCACTGGCAGTCCCAAAAGTGTGGCTCTTGAGTTGAACAGTGACATGAACATAGGAATACTTTCCAGCTTTCATGGCTGTCTTGCAGGCTGTACTGTGAAGAAGAAAAAGATCCTAAGCGTCGTTCCTGTCAAACTGTACTAGCAGAGGCTTTAGACGTAGTAGTCCGATCCTTTGCACCAATCCTTCCTCACTTGGCAGAGGAGGTTTTCCAGCACATCCCTTATAAGAAAGGTAAAGCACATAAAATTCCTAAGAATTTTTTTCTTGCACTGTTTAATTGCAAATATAGAGATATGCCCTTCTTTTTTATTCATTTAATAAACACTGGAATAGAAAGACTAAACTAAAAATGTCTTTGTTTTGCTTTCAAGACTCAGAGGGTGTGTTTAGGACTGGCTGGATTAATGCAAGCTCATCATGGAAGAAGCCTGGCATTGAGGAAGCAATAGAAGGTGCATGTGCAATGAGAGACTCTTTCCTTGGGTCCCTCTCTGGCAAGAATTCTTTGGAATATGAAGTCATGATTGTAATTGAGCCCGGATTGCTGTTTGAATTAATGGAGGTAAAAAAATGCAACTACAGAATAGAATAGTCTGTGTGAAAAATACTGCTTTCAGTAAACTTTCTTCTGCTTTGTACTTGCAAGAAAATCACCGAACAGTTGAGGTTGGAAGGGACTGCTAGAGACTGTACAACCCAAAGCCCTTGCTCAGGCAGGCTTACCCACCCTAGAGCAAGTTTTGCCCAGGACTGTGTCATCAGCTTTCGAATGCTTCTGAGGATGGAGACCCCACCACCTCTCTGGGCTACCTGCACCCACTATTTGACCACCCTCAGAATAAAATAGTGGGTTTGTGTTTTCTTGAAGAAGGATCCCCTTCAACTTGCTGGCAATGCTTTTTCTAACACAGCATCCTAATTTGGATCTGCTGGCTGCCTCTGCTGGGAGATGATAGTACTAGCTCATGGGCAGCTGCTTGGACACCAGGACCCCTTCTCTGTTAAGCAGCTTTCCAGCCACTGTTCACCTGAACAACAGTGCAGCCATCTGTTGTATCAGCCATTCCTCTGAGCACTGTAATCAGCAAATTTGCTAAGGATATGCTCTGCCCCATCATCCAGCTTATTAATTAATATATTAAAAAGTACTGGACCCCATACTGACACCTGAGCTACACTATTAGTGACTACCCTCTACCTCTGCACTCCTTGACAACACCTGTTCTAGTGCCATTGGCAGTACTCCCCCAAAGTCATCTGCTTCCTTGAGGTGAGGGTCAAAATAAGCTGCAGAGGGAACCCTGGACAATGCAGTTCAAGTTTGTACTGATGCTCCTGGCAGGAGTAAGTAAATTAGGCTCTTGGTTTAAATAATCCATGCTGAGTAGGAACCATGATTTAGCATTTGTTTTAAAGAATGGAGAATCTTAGAGCTTACAGAGGTAGATACTGAACTTGAACAGAACTACCTATATGCGTATGTTTGGACACGCACAGGCACACATGTATGTAAACAAACTTGTGCTCTCTCCCTGCCAAGGCTCTGACAGCTGCTGCAATCACATCCACAGCAATTCTACTTTTGCTTTAACATTTTCTAGGAGGATGCTGAGGAACAAAACCAGGTTGCAAGTCTGAAAATTAACTCTCTCCCCTAGGCACTACAGGCTGAAGAAACTTCTAGTACTTCACAGCTGAATGAGATCATGATGGCTTCACAGACAACACTGCTGAGTGAGCTACCCAAAGAAACACCTGCAGATGTAAACATCATCAAAGGGACCTTTCTGATTAACTTGGAAGGTAAGAGAAGTATTCCAGACAGGCTACAGTGCTAAGCAGCTGGTTCTTTCCTGTATTACAACAAACTTTGTTGCTCACATCATATGTGTGTAGCATCTGAGTGTTTGCCTACAGCTCCAGGCTCGCTCTCAGCAATAACTGTTGTTAACAGGTGGTCTCATCTGTGAAGAATCTTCATACAAAGTTATAGCCCTGCCAATTGCCAAAGCGAAATGTGGTCGCTGCAGGAGATACACTTCCGAGTCCTCAAGCACTCCCTGCTCACGGTGCCTCAATGTCCTTGCTGGAAAAGGGAGCACATGAAGATGAAATGCCTATGCAGAAGCTGCTTCAAGTCTTTAGTACTGAAGTCTACACCACAGCAGAGGCTAACCAGAAGGTCTGCATACAAAACCTGTAGAACCAGATGCTTAAGCCCCAGCCTGAGCAGAATTACCATGTATTTTGGGGGGAACTGTATGTGTGTGTATATATATATATATGTATATATACACACACACACAACTACTTGTGTATATCACTTTTCAGCTTAATAAAAAGGGTGGTTAAAAATAACTGACTGATTTACTTGTTCTTAGCCAACTGGTTTTCTTTGAAAGTTCACTTCCATTTAAGTGAAGCTCCCCAGTTAACCAGCTGTTGTTGTGTACTGTCAGCAGGTAGCTCTGCAGATCCCCAGAGAACCAGTCCTCCCTCCTCTGGAGTGTCTACCCATTTTGTAAAACAGAAGAAAAGGTGGTGACCACCATTCTCTATAAAGAAGGAAAAGACAGTGAAACTTCAAATTTTATTTAATCAATTTACACAAATCCACAGCAAATTAGACACAAAATAGCACTATATACAGAGTATTACTTACAATACATTACATATTTGAGTGGTGTAGTGAGTCAGCTCTGACATGATACTCAGTTACAGTAAAATCCTTTACACAGCTGGACTAGGATAGAGGAATGTAATGCACCTAAGAAACACTTTCGGTTTTCCTCTGATTCCATGACAACCAAAACCTCAAACCTACTCTTTTCTGCAGAAGTGTGAAGTGCTGTCAGGTAAGGTGGTCAAGTCACCTGTACAATATTGCCATCTCCCATTTTTCTCCTACAGCTGTTTTAGCCTCAGTTACGGAAGTCACTACAGAAGTAAAGAGAATATAGACCAGGGCTCGTACTTACTCTTACTAGAATTCTTACTGTTCTTTACTCTGGCTGTAGGAAGTCAAACATTTGGTTAACAAATCAAGAAGCCTTCATCAGCTACCTTGGAGTGCAGTGATCAGGAACACATGAAGGAGGCTGTGTGGAACAAGCCACCTGTATAACATTTTTGGAGAAGTCTAACCCTTAGATGACAGCAGCACATACTTCAGAAAGCTAAGACCAAATTCTAAATCCTGTCTCCAGGAAGGCAGGATATTATGAATGTTTCTTACATACAATGCAAGAGGAGCAGGTTACAAGATGGAGCTAGTAATTTCAGCTGACTTCAAGACAAGAACAGTTTACACCAGTTTCATTTTTCTCTCCTGGCTTCCTTTAGGCAGACAGTGAGCAGTACTAACTGATGACAGATAATCCATTTCAATACCACTCCAATAGTGAAGACACTCATTATGATTCCCTGTAGGTACCATAAATAAACGAGAGTTTTTTAAGGCTACTCAGTACTACAGAGATCTTAGTGAAGTTAGATCAACTTGTTAAGCATTTTTGTCTACAAGTTAACATGTGCAGAGATTTATAGCATACTACATCATCTACTGTGATCAGATGGAGGAACAATCTTACAGTAAGACATTCCTTGACCTACGTGAACTCTGCAGAGCTTAATAATAATGGAGAGAGATGTAAATCCAGTTTTAGCTGAAGCCCAGCACCCTAGAGACAATGCTGGGAGATTTGGACTAAGAGATGAGTCCATATTTGTGTCTGGAGAATTGGATTCTGCTTCCTATGCTGTTCTCCCTTTGGATAAGGCCCCAGCATGTTTCATCCTATGTCTAGTGCACTTGTCATTGTCACATACAATGCAGTTACAAGGCATGACCCCAACACCACCTCTGGCTTCAGAAAAAGCAGTATTGGCTTTACATGATAACATCAGGAGACTGAAGTTCTTCTTGGGTCTACTTTTAAAGCCTGTTTTGAAAAACATCATACATGGAACATGGAAACTGCAGCAGTTACTGCCAGCATGAAGTACAGAATTTCACAAGATGTGATTTTGTTAAGAAACTAAAACTGCTGTCAAATTCATCCAATTTAAACAACTGCATAAAGCACCCAAGTCAGAAATAAATAACAAAGCAGTTCAGATACTGACAAGTGTACTAGAAACTAAACATATTTGTACTAGTGCAGAATTTAAAATATACTCCAATTTTAAACTGCTTCCTGAACTTCTGGAACGGGGAGCATTGTTCTTTTTGTTGCTTAACAGGAGCCACATGGAAGTTTCTTTCCATAGAACTCAGCCTGTGTCAAATCATGCACTGCAGCACTGTACAGCTGATCTGTGCTAACCAAGGACGTCACGCCGGGAGAGCTTCCACAGCCTCGATGAGGTTCAGGGCCAGACTGTACTGCCCATGGTTCTCTGGTAAGTGCTCGATGACTTTGTTAACCAGCTTAGCTGTTGCTGCCATTGGCACTTCAAGATTTTGAACTTCCTGGGGGTCCTATCAAAAAGAATCAACACAGCATTAGGGAAATTTTACAGATGATCATTTTTGTCAAATCCCTCCAGAATTTGTATAAAACACATTGCTATGGTTTATAAACCCAGTTAAGCTGATGCTTTGACCCATGAAACTGCTTTACCCTCCCTGAAACAGAACTGCCACTGGGAAAAATGGGAACAAATTCTTGTTTCCATGAGTAAGAAAGGGCCATTCAGATGTAACCTCTGCCTTGATGAACAGAAGCTTCTGAAAAATCAACCTGTTTTCCTTAATCAGGCTTAACTTACCATAGCTTTGAGCCAAGTACATAGTGTTGGAGGAAGCCTAGTGAGGACATCCATACCCTCCTGTGTCTGTTCATGGAGCAAAACGAAGGCCAACCTCTGCCCAGCCAGCATGAGCAGCTGTGATGCAAGCACCTCCTTGTCAGCCACCTGAAGAAAAGCCTGAAAACAGAGAAATGTAAGGCATTAGAAACCATTTCAGCATGACACAGCTCACACATCTGGAGGCCTGAAAAGCTGGATGTAAAGAAGGTTCTCAACAGTAAAAGGACAGATAGTTTTTGAGATTGTTGCCTGTGTTACATGTTACTGTAATAAAGCACGTTACTAAGAGCTTAAGAGCAGAAGAGTGAAGGAAGTAATTCTCTCCCTTTGTACTTCACACAGGCATTAGCAGAAACACAAGACCTGTTTTACAGTTCAGCAACATACTCCTAACTTCCATATACCCTCAAATTTACTCTTCCTCTCAGGAAGGGAAGGATTTTCTTGTCCAAAGACTGGTAAAATTTTCCTAAAAGAAGAGATTAAAGGCAAAAAAAAAAAAAGTAAATTCCTAAACCTATCAAATATAATTTTAAAAAAAAGGCCATACTGGTTTAGACCAGTATAAGTCCCTGTCATGTTTCCACTAGTTGCTAGACAGATTCTCATTGGGAAAAACGAACACGAGGGTAAATTACCGGTCTAGAAAAAGTACTTTTACAGTCTGACTTTTGAGCCTGGGGATTTGCTGAGCTTGATAAATCTTGCCTAACCCTTCCAGGCATCTTAATGTTGCACTGATTAAAAAACTTTAGAAGCTGTTATTACCTCTTCACCAAGATGATCCATCCCGTAACTATACAGTTCACAGACATAATGCCTTTTAACCAGATCCTCAGAGATTTGGAGGTACTGAGCCAGGTCTGCAGCCAAAGTTGGCCAATTCTTTCCCTTTTCAAAAGGAAACAACTCCTCTTCTGAGGCTTCTTTGTCCTTTTGTGATGAACATAGTGTTTGAACTGCTGCAGTCACTACTTTGAGCAAGAACTTGGAAGCAAAAATTGCAGGTTACTTCAGTATTATTTGGAATTTTAGAATTATAAGAACTTAAGAGTACAATACTTATGCCTACCTGTTGTCGTATGGATAACACATTTGGATCCATATCCCCACTAGGTAGCAGCTGAATTGATGTAAGGTCTTTGAAAAATGCATTTCTGCCCTAAAATTGAGAACCAAAGACAAGCCTCAGGGATACAGGGGAATACAAGTGATTCATTACTAAGCAACCCAGTTATTTCTTGCATTTAATTTGTACTGCATCTTCTATTTTGCTTTGAGGGCAAAGAATAATATTTGAAGTTAAATCCACAGACCAATCCAAACGTGTTCATGCAATCATAACATGTCAGGGATTTGCTTTCAAACTTAAAACCATCTGTCTACTAAATTAGGCAGCTGATACCAGCTGGAGGTGAAATTTGGGTATATTTCCTGGTCCCTGGCTCTACACCAACATACCCAGCACAATATAGAATAACAGAATGTTAAGGGGTTGCAAGGGACCTTAAAGATCATCTAGGCCCAGCCCCCCTGCCATGGGCAGGGACACCTCCCACTAGACCAGGTTGCTCAAAGCCTCATCCAACTTGGCTTTGAACACTATGTAAGAAGAAACACAAAATAGCTGATAGGAAAATGTATTTTATCTATTATCGATATAGTTTACACTGCTTAATTTAAAGGTCTCCTGAACTACAGGTTAATCAAATTTCAGGTAAACCCCTGAACAATGGCACAAGGTAGTCCCTGTTGCAGCCCACTATGCTCCAGCAATGACACACTCAGTGCCAAGCACCTCTAGCAGTCCTGCTCCATACCAGTGCAGGGAGTAGCGAAACTGGTACCAAAAAATGCCAATGTTAACAGACAGCAATGAATGTGTAGGTGCAGAGAGTGATTTGCCTTGTCAGAAATAAGGTAATAAATGGCCTTTGAGACTTCTAACCACTTTTTCAGCCATCAGCCAAATTCTCTTAAGACCTGTCAGACACTCTCATGAAGCTCACAGAACAAATGGGAAGGCAAAAGGGCAGCAGGTAAGAATAACAGTTGTATGTAAAGGAAAGGAGGCATAGGAATAGGTTCTGATTTAACTTGAGACATAATAAGCATTCTTAAATCACATAAGGTAGTATCATGCTTTCTGCTAAGAGATTGGCTGAACAAAAAAGCATAAAACCAATGGAATTTGGTCTATGATAAAATGCTAAAACCAGACCAAATGCTTCATCAGAGCTTACATACAGACAAGAACCTATGGCAAAAGGAGAGTAATACTCCACATTTATAAAATTCTTGTATATCATTTAGAAGAAATCTAAACAGGATTACAGGACCAAATAATTTTCTCTCCAGCAGGATTTAAATGACAGTCTGCACCAGTACCTTGTGTTTAAATTTTCTTAGAATTGTAGAGTGATTAAGGTAGGAGGAGGAAAGCTCAGTTTCTGGTACCTGCTTTGTATCAGGGGTCAAGCTCTGACTGTAAATATACTGCATTTTAAGTGCAGGGACTTTTTAAAGTGGTTTAGATGGGTCAAATGACAAGTTGTTTATTCCTTTGAGATGCTCAGTATTCTGGAATAATCATCAGCAATAATGGATACAACACTGACACGAATATAACATTTCTGACCTTTAAATGTTTATGTTTTCACTGATCTGGCACTCTCAGAGCAACTAGAAAAACCTTATCATGCAGTATTTTCAGCCAGCTAATTGTTAAAGAGCTGACTTTCATGCATCAGAGGTCACTACAATCTTTTATTGATAAGGAAATGTACCAAGTTTAGGTCTCGGCCTGAATTCTGGTGACAACATTAATACACCACAGTAGACAAAATGTGTTTCATAAAACTGTGCATGAACTGTTTAAAGACTGAAAGCTAGCATGTATTATAGAGAACAAGGACAGTAGTATTATAATATGTGCTTTCAAAAGACATACCTTGTTATCAAACAGTGACAGAGGCTTCACACTCTTCAGAGAAAACCTCATGATGGCATACAAGACAGTACATAACACAAACTGGTGCTCCACAAGTGGGTAGTGAATGCTTTTCTGCTCCAGGGCTAGTTCCACTATAGATACTGGTCCTTCTACTGACACCCAAGCATCTTCAGTGTCCAAGACAGGAGCCTGCATTTCATCACTACTCATGTCTGCCTGCCACAGCAACACAGAAAAGCAGTCACACACAAAATGTCATCTATGTTTGCCTCTGCAAAGGACATGGCTTTAACCACAAGTCCTCTGCAGTGAAATGGAAAAGAAAATTTACTATTGTCTAGAAGTTCATTAATATTTGTCTGAATTGAACAGTACAGAAATTAGTATAAGCATAGTCTTTAAGGTTAAATTTGAATCCATTAGTTTCTTACTTTCTACGTGGAAAAATAAAGACTTACCTCCAGCAAAGTTTGCAGAAGTTCTGAACAGCAGCCAAGGAAAGCTGTCACTGCTGTGTCACTCATACCTATGTCCTGTTAACAAATAGTGTGATTTAAGTTGTTTCACTTGGAATTGAAACAGGCTTTTATTAGCTCTGTATGTTTGAGAAGACAGTTGTTGACATAAAACACATAGTTCAGCTCATTTTGTTTACCTAAATGTACACAAATATTCATTGAAGTTTAAGAAAGATTCAGAAACAACGTGAAGAACAGGAATAAAGCTAAATGTAGCCATGTACAATACTGTATCTCTCAAGAAGACTGAATCAAGTAATCACATCTTGTAAATTTAATTTTCTGATAATTTTCTTCCAAAAAAGTTTTAATTAACATAATTATGGATGAAAAATAACGGTAATCTGTCATCTTACAGTCTCAAGGCTACCTTCTATAACATTTGAAGTTTTAATACTGTTTTAAGACAAAAGTAGTGTTACTTGCCCGTCTACACAATCTGTCCTTTGGAGCTTTTCCAACCTGTTTTTAAAAAAAATAAAAAAAAATTAATCAAAACTAAATAATGTTCATCATAATATCTGTTACCTGCATTTCAACCTTTTATGATTTTCCTACTACAAAATGAGAAGATAGTTCATTACAACTACTTAATGCAGCACATTGCATAGCTTGCTTTCAATGCCAGATTTGATACAGATCATACAGCTCAGAAATGAACATCACTGGTGCCCATATTTAGCTCATCCTTCTTAAAGCCTAGGATTAGAAACAAGGTCCCAAGGTCCTCATTCAAATCTCAAAGACAGATAAGAAAATTCCCACTGATTTCTGGAACACCAAGTGTGTTATCAGAGTGAAACACTAGGTAGGCAAGGGAAGAGGAAAGGAAGGGTGAATGCTCCAGCATATTCACTGACATGGATGAAGTGTAATGAGCAAGTTATTACATGGTTTCCATGCTTTTCCTATCTGAACTCTTCAGAAGAGACACCTCAATCATATCCTGCTTAGGAATATTACTGTATGGTCCAGTTTTTCCAATGTTGCACATGATGGAAGTTCTCTCTTCCATAGCATAAAAAGATAAAAGGAATGATTACAAAATCATGGCAAAGTCTAAACAACAGCTGAAGTGAGATTCCAGGGTCCCAAATTATGGAATTATTTAAACTCTAATACAAGTGATCCATCATGTTTCAAAGTCTGAATTCAAGACATTCAGCTGTCGATTTTGGGACTGATGAAATGCTAACAAATTTGGAAACTTTTTCTGGAAATTGGTGGCATCAGTTGTGCTACTGCTTCTATAACACAAACCATAAGGACTAGTCTCAGCTTTCAAACATACATAAATAGCTAATAAAAGTTAATGACATTTGTTATTACATGGTATTTGTTTGAGGTAACAGATGTGTGCACAAACCAGTTAATTAATAAAAACATTTCTTTCTTCTCCTGCAGGTGTTAATCCAGGTAGAAGTTATGGTGAAGGATTTGCATAAAGGCATGCAGAAAAAATGGAAAGGTTGCAGAAGAAACACCTACTGCAACTGTACACAACTGAGCCTATTTCCTGAAAGGAACGAGGGAGACGATATTCTCCAGTTCTTATAAAGCTAAACAAAAAGCAAAAGCAGAAAATGAGAGGAGCAAAGAAGAAGAAAAAGAAAAGAAAAAACAGTAGATTCTTGCAGGTTTTGTGTTGGGTTGTTGTATTTCTTTAAATCACTGTCAACACTTCCCTTTGCATCTGGACTTTTATGCTGAAAAACACTTAGCTGCTGCTGTACATCTGGCAAAGCAAGAGGCAGAGCGATCAAAGATATTCCAAATACTTGAAAAGCCCAAACCAATCGTTTATAAATACTAGTTTGACTTCTCAGTTAACAACAGCCTCAAAAACACTGTCACAACACTGCACTCACCTTGTCCATGAGATACGTAGCAGAAGAAAGCCTTTTGACTATGAATGTGTTCCACATCATCAGAGCAATACCTAGAATAATCACAGACTTGTGAGCTCCAAGGGAATTGAAAAGGGATCTGCCAAGATGGTATATGAAACAAGTAGGAATTGTGAGCTATCCTCACTGCTCTATACTTGGAATGTAGATTTGGCAGGAGCTGTCTACCTTCATGATCAAATACAGTCACAAGTGCAATGAATCATTTATTAATATTATTATATTAGACAGACTGGGTAAAACATTGTAGGAAGGCACAAACTTTAGTGGTAAGCATGGTTAAGACTAGTGCTTTAGGCATCAAGTGCACCTTATCTGCATACATAAATAGCCTACAAAAGAGACAACTATCATCACAATTGTTAAAACAGGGAATCAAGAAATGCATGAAAAGCAATTCACTGCAACTGACATGTTCCACTATTTAAATATCCCCCAAAAATTGTTTCAGAGCAACTTATTTTAAAATGTTTTTAGTTAAATATGTCAACTTTATCTAACTAACTTATTTTTACAGCTCTGATGGAAACTCTTTCAACATGAAAAACAAAAGCTTGAATGTCAGGAGAAAGTGGCTTTATTGTGGTTTTTTAAGACAAAATGGCCATCATCACTATGAACTGCAAACATTTACACCAGTCCACAAACATTTATTCTGCTGTTTCACAATTTCAGAGCTAAGTTTTAATAACAGCTTTGTACTTACCATGCTGAATGTGAGCATTAAGGATGCATCTCAAATGATCTATAGACCTAGTGAGAAAACACGCTTCCTTATGTAAAACAAAAAAAGGAAAAGAACAAGTTATTACATTATTCAAAACTTTAAAAGCTAATTTTTTCTTAAAGGGCCCAGATAGATTATCTTAAAGCTACTGTTTTTGACAGTTACAAAACTTGTAAGTTATTTTGCTATTGCAATCTTCTCTACCAGTATCTGACAAACACACAAGCAATGGCAAAGTCTGTTTCATGAATAACAATGTAAACATGAAACAATGCAATCATTTGTAATTTCAGGACTTTTAACATATGTACTGCTAACATAGTGACATGCTGAAAGGCACCTCTGCTGCCTACAGTCATATTTCAAATAAAAAAATCCATTACTGCTGGAAAGATTCATTTTTATTGAATTTTATTATGATGGGATAAGTTTTTAACAATCTCAAAGGAACCTTCTATTTTACAGCAAGTTGTTATGTTGCACAGGTCTAAGGAATGCTAACTTCAGTTTAATATCAGCTGAACTTGAGGCATTGCCCATTAGAAAAACTATAGGACAGCAGTGGAAAAAAAGGATTTTTTTTTCTTTCTCCTATGTCAATTCCAGCAGCAGCCAGGGAATCTAGGAACATCAAGAAATCCCTTTCTTCCTTAAGTAGAATGGATTCTAGTCTAACAAATTTAGTATTCTGTGATCTGTTTTAGCATATCTAAACAGAGAAAACATTCACCACTATTTTGCAGTACTCAAACTGTTCTGTACTCTCACAAAATACAGTCATAACCCTTTTTCATGCTGCTTACTTGAACCTAGTTCCCCCACTTCCAGTTTTGAGAATCTGATAGCTTTGAAACACACAGCCCTGGCTTTGTGAGGTGCCATTCAGCCTCAGAACTTGCATTCATTTTCTCAATTCAATTTCTGCTCACCACTTACAACAGAAAAATTGTAACTGGTGTGGCTTTCAAAGTCAATCTTTATAATCTATTTCTATAAACTATTACAAACCTGTGAAACTGCTTCTATCAAGCTGATCTTAACAACTATTCCCTGCAAATTAAGTTTTTTTTTACCTCTGGGTCCTTATTCCACTGCACTACATATTCCCAACAGCAATGTGCGTGGAGTACATCCACTTCAAGACTACATGGAAATTGCTGATATGCTAGTTGCAGCAGCTCTAGAAAAAGAAAACCTGAAGTTAGAAGACAGACCTTTTCCCACTACAATTTCTGCTACTTCACAACATTAACAACTAAAACGGTTCTGCAGACATTTATAAATCCAAAAAATTCATGTTATTTTCTTACCTAGGATTGTTTCCAAGCCTGCATCTGCACCTGGTTCCTCAAGAAAGATATCAGTACGCATTTCTGCAGTTTCTTCAGTACTATCCGTATCGTTTCTGATCTGGGGCAAATTCAGCACAAGAGGAGTGAAGCCTTGTTTAAAAACCCACTTTGCTACAGTGTCAGCAATACCTCCTAGGATAATGGGAAAAAAAAAAGTGTGAGGTATAGGTAACATATCCTAGACTGTCTATGCTTCAGAATCGAGGGACAAGACAAAATACGGGAGTTTTAACTACTACCTTTAATTATATAAGGATAACTCTACCAATTAAAAAACTTCCTAACCACCTGATTGGAGGCTCACAAGGCAGTCTTTACAGTAATACCCTTTCACAATTCTACATGATTTGTATAGGGTTTTTAATTAAGAAGGGTATCCAACAGAACAGTTTCCAGAGTAGTGTACATCATTAAGCAAGTAAGGATGGATCAGAAGTCTATTAGAAAGATGATCAAGCATTTCTCTCAAAAAAACCAAACAACAACAACAAAAAAAAAACAAAAAACCAGAAAACAAAAAAAAAAAATACAAAAATGTACCTTTTCCAGCTTCAAGCAATTTCTTTACAGACAGCCTGCCCAAAGGCTCAGTCTGGAGTGAGGAAACTCTTTTTGTCCTTTTGGTCACTTTGCTGTGCAGTAGTGTTTGAAGTATCAGGCAATCCTCTAACTGTTTCAGCAAAAGTTTCCAATATTCAGTATCAAGGGAAAGTGCTTCCCAGGATTCCGTGTCTGAGCCTACAATTATTTGGGAAAACTAACAGAACACATGAACTGCTTTAGGTATGTTCACCTAAAGAAGCACAGTTTTGTTTATAAAAAAATGCATAGTCTTAAAACTCAAAGCTGTATCCCAAGAGTTACATTTTAAAGAATAATTTAGTTCAAAGTATGCAATAACTACTATGCAGAGATCAATTAATATCCCACACAGTTCACAACTTGCACAGGTCCTTAAATAAAAGCCTAAGGAAATAAAAGGACCGGAAAGATCACCTTATAGTCCCATTTTTAAGTTCATATTTCATTGAAAAATGAGTTAGAATCCCTTCAAAATACTTAATTTTAAATCCTCCACTATATACATCTTCCTTACATATACGGTTAATCCGCCTACATTTCCATTTCCCACCATATGAAAAAAAATATCATCAACTCAGAAATGCTGGATCACACCACATGGCAGTTCTGTGCATTACTTTAAAAATTCTCATGTTTATCAGCAAATGCTTTGCCAGGAAGCCCAAGAATCTTTCCAGCACATATATATATATA
>NW_008683474.1:7030-8750 GCF_000695815.1 Acanthisitta chloris | reverse complement strand
GCACTGAGCCTTAGTGACACTCATGCAATTGTCCTCAGCCTCAGATCAAGTCAGTCCAGGTCTCTCTGTAGAGCTTTCCTACCCTCAAGCAGATTCACACTCCCACCCAACTGAGTGTCTCTACAGATGTGCTGAGGATGCACTCAATCCCCAGTCCAGAACATCAGTAAAGATGTTAAATAGGACCTGCCCCAACACTGACCCTGGGGAAACATTAGTAGTGACAGCCCCAACCGGATTTAGCTCCATTAGCCACAACTCTCTAGGCCTGGCCATCCAGCCCAGAGAATTGTGGTTAATGGTGTTCATTCACCTCATTGATTACCCACAAAATATTAAATACAGGTAAGAAAAAAAGTACAAACCAAAGTGAATGCATGTTCCAATGACAAAGTGTTCTGTTTTTCCCCAGGAAATGCTGAGAGTAATCCAGTCCTTTTTTAAGCCAGTCAAAAACATACAAGAAGCTATGATTGCCAATGGAAATTATTGACTGAACAATCTCTTTTTTGGTGGGAAATATGTTCTATCAATATTTATGCTGCTCTGCTTGAAATCCTAAAGGCTGAATGGAAAAAACAGTCCAAACTCTGAAAAATTTAGAGCATGTTTTCAATTGGCTGAAACCCAGAAGTCAGCATGGGATTCCTTTAAAGAAAAAGCACTCTCTGTTTCTTCAGAGATTCATTTGGTTTAAGGCCAGAAAGGACCATTAGATCATTTATTCTGACATTTTGTTTAATGAAGGGCAGTTACCCCTATATTTAGCCTGAAAACTTCTATTTGGTTAACTTTTTTTTTTCCCCAGAAATGCAAATAGCATCTAGTTTTGACTTGTATATGCTGAGAACTGCAGGACCCACCATTTCCTCTGGATTTTCTACAAGCAATGTATAACTTTCCCTATTAAAATATGTTCTTAATTGCTCCATTAAAATTGTATGTCTTCCCATTTCAGACCTTGCTGCTTGTGATGCTTTGATGCTCTAGATGAAAGAGTCCTTTGATACCCAGTGGTTTCTCCTTTTGTGTGTCCAAACACACTGCAATCACCTTTCCATTGTCTTGCTGGTTAACTGAACTGAATTTCATAAACAATCTGTCAAACATTTTGCTCAATTCTTTTAGACTCTTTCTTTAGTCAAATTTTCAGCAGCCTTAAAAAATGCAAGTGCTAAAACAGGACAGTTTTGCTGGTGCTGTGTGCAGAGGTAACAATCCACCCCCCAATTCTCTTCTTTTAGCATATCCAAAGGTCAATTTTGTTATTTGCCTTTTTTTTACCTTTCCTTTCCTAGAATGAGAGCTCATATTCAGTTTTTCCCAACTCACTACTTCATGTAGCACTCCTTGCTGCCAGTGTGGTCTACATTCCTCATGGATAGCTGTGAAACTGCATTTGGGTGGATTAAATTCATCTTGTTTTCAGTGCCTGGAACTGCTGATTTATGCACCTTGTTCTACATGATTAACCTCTTATTTTCTCATGTTGATCCTGCATGGCACATTGCTGAAGCTTTACAATCATTGACTGTGGTTGTCCTGCAACCATATCATGCTTCAAACAACCTCTTTCCTACAGATGTTCCATGATGTGGCTATAACTGCCATGTTGTGTTCTGCTTGGACCTGTGACTCACCAAAGTGGGTTGCATCTCTGTGGTTCCCTTTATCAAGCAAACTTGTAATCCTATCAAAGAATGACATCAGGTTTATATGA
>NW_008683474.1:0-6985 GCF_000695815.1 Acanthisitta chloris | reverse complement strand
CCTGCTGTTAATTATATCTCTATACTTGATTCTTTTAATTAATTATCTTTATTAATGGATGTTTTTATCAGATTTCTGTTGCCTTGGCTGGCATTGCTGCTGGCCAGCTGGTTCATACTTGAGCTCCACTTGACTCTTTCTACCACATGACCTGTCATCCACTGTTCAGGAATTTATTTGTGTTGACATATTCATTAAAAACTAATTTCAGCAGGTTTGATCTTTGTGGCCTAGACACTTAGAGATCCCCAGGCACCACACACTGGTATTATCAATGCCCTTCTTCAGTGGCAATAGCTTTTTGACCTGGAGAAGAGAAGGTTGTGTGGAGACCTCAGAGCAACCTGCCAGGAGCTGAAGGGGCTCCAGGGAAGCTGCAGAGGGACTCTTGGTTAGGAACTGCAGGGACAGGACAAGGAGCAAGGGGGAGAAAATGAAAGAGGGAAATTGAGATTAGATATCAGGAAGAAGTTTTTCCCTGTGAGGGTGTTGAGACACTGTCCCAGGTTGCCCAGGGAGGCTGTGGCTGCCCCAACCCTGGCAGTGTTCACAGCCAGGTTGGCTAAAGCCTTGAGCAACCTGCTCTGGTGGGAAGTGTCCCTGCCCAGGGCAGGGGTTGGGGCTGGATGATCTCTAACCTCCATTCCAGCCCCTTAGCAAACTATGAATCTTTCCTGTTAATTGTTGGGAGGAGGAACTGTTATCACAGGACTGTCATGCAGGAATTCTTCTATGTCATGGCAACTTTCATGGGAGATTGGCAGATGTTATTACCTTTGGGCTTTTCTGTTATTGTTGAGCAACTGTTTTAGTTCTACTTCTTATCATATGGATAAAATCAAATGGTTAGAAGCATTCAATGTAAAACTTTAGTACAGATATGTGTGATACAGGCCACACCTTGGGTACCTCTTGGCCTGGCTCCAGAGCAGTGTGGCAGCAGGACCAGGGCAGTGCTCATCCCCCTGCACTGGGCACTGGGGAGGTCCCAGCTCAGTGCTGTGCTCAGCTTTGGGCACTCACTGCAAAAAGGCCATTGAGGCACTGGAGTGAGTCCAGCCAAGGGCAACGAGGGCAGCAAAGGGCTCGAGCACATGGGCAAGGGCTGAGGGAGTTGGGGGTGGTTAGCCTGGAGAAGAGGCTCAGGGGTGACCTCATGGCTCTCTGCAACTCCCTGACAGGGGTTGGAGAGAGGTGGGGGATGTCTGTTCTGTCTTGGCTGCAGGGAGAGGACTAGAGGGAATGGCCTTGAGGTGAGACAGGGCAGAGTCAGAGAAGATGCTAGGAAAAATTTCTTCCCTGTTAGGGTGTTCAGGCACTGGGATATTGCCCAGGGAGGTGGTGGAGTCACCATCCCTGGAAGTGCTTAAGAGGTGTCTGGATCTGGTGCTGGAGGATATGATTTAGGGTTTGGGGGTTGCAGCAGTGACAGTTTAGTGGTTGGACTTGCTGATCTTAGAGGTCTTCACCAAACGTGATGGTTCTATGACATACAAGCATTTGCAAAACTAGTCTCCAAAAGTCTTGTGTATAGACTTCTATAGTTCTGCCATGGTGAGACAGTGAAACACTAGAATCTGTTCTATATGGAACTTGAGGCTACCATGACACCGGAGAGCTACAAACCCAGGGATGTCCCAATGATCCATGCAGACTTACACCCATTACTCCACCAGCTCTTGGCCATGAGACTTCATTCCTGGGGAGCAATCTGGGCTCTGCGTGGGTTACAATGGAGCCTTGCCTGGTGTGACGTTTCCATGTGAGCAGCACTAAAAACAGCCTTAGGCACACTGGAAGTTGTTTGAACAGAGCTTGTATTTAATTTGGTGTGTTATGGAAAACTCTGGGCAAGTTTTCTACTCAGAGACATTATATTTTAAGGGCACTCTGTGAATTACAGCATGTTTTTTAAGCATTTCTCTTTAGGAAAATAAATAGAAGTCCTTATAACAATGAAATACCCATCTGTGATTCCCAGGAAGCCAGGAAAAGTAAGCTAGGGTTTTTATCAGTTGTTTATCAGTTGTTGGATATTGAGATTTAGTCATCAAGAATTTTGTTCAATGAAACACATATTCTACTTTGCATGACTTAAGCAAGGAAAACCATGATGGAATAACCATTTGGGTCCAACTCCTAGACATGATGGAGAAGAAATTAAATGCAAAACTCTCCAGATTCACCATGGAACTATTCATCTACAGATTATCTCTTTTTCCTTCTTGGAAGTGCAGATGACATTGTGGTAGACTTGCAAATGGTTTTAGCATAGAATGTGTGATCCAAATCAACGTTGTGAGTGAGAGTGAAGAGTTTTGCCAAAGCATCTGGTAATTTAGCACATGCCTCAGGACTAAGTGGTAGTCTCACTAGCACTACCTCCAACCACTCCATATCCCTGTTGTTCTGTGAAGACCTTAACAGAAGAATCTTATGTATAAGCAGCAGAGGTTCTGATTAGGACTGTGTTTGTGGAATAGTTTTAAATCTGGCTAGCAAATGCCAAAACCTTGGCTGAAAATTTGTGATGTAAGAAGTACATATGAAAGCTGCCTGCAAATTCCTGTCAGCCACATTTGCATACCCAGAGGTTACCTCAAATAACTGACAATAAAGTCAAGCACATCTTATTTATGCTATAATTATTCTACTCACATATGTCACCCAACAGAATTGTTTTCTCAGTGTTTTAAGATTCCTCTTAAAGATAGGGAGATGTGGAAATGTCTTTCTAACATGAGTTTAGGAAGGGCTGGAAGACACTGCAGCTGAAGAGAGGCTGAGATATGCACAGCTGTTTGTGTTCCCAGCTGGGTTTTGTCTGGTCTCCAGGTGGAGCAGACATTGAGAGCTGTTCCCTTATAAAATATGTAATAGTGTACTTTATGGCCTAATATATTTTCCAGTCCTAGGGCCTGATCCAGAGTCCACTTGGCTCTCTGAACAGGCTTCCAGTGGCACCAGTAGAGCTCTATCAAACTCTTAATGAAGCAAGGCTAGTGAGAGGTAATTTAGGGCCATTATCTTTGTAGGGTTGCATATGGTTCAGTGATGCTTTAACATTAGCCTCCAGAGTTTTCTCCCTGCTGCTTCCTTTGCTTTCACTAGCTGTTTTTCACCAGCCTTTGCAGATTTATATATGACAGCTCTGGGTCTCTTGCACTGTCTGAGGCTACTTGTGACCAAGTTACAGACATGGTACTCTCTTGCCTCCTTGGCAGGTTTCCTCCAGGCCCAAAGGCAGTTGATAATGTCTGATGATATTTTGTGGCACTCCTTCAGCCTTGTCAGTCTTGTCATACTTTTCTCTGTAATGCATCATCAACTGCAGCCTCCTAATTGCAACTTGGTCTTTAAGTTCATTGGCAAAGGTTGCTTATGGGTCAGTCCCTCTCCTTCAAAAGCCTTAGAGAGCAGAGTGACAGGGAGAGCACTCTGGAGCTTTTGGTCACGGGAGAGTGCTGCAGATCCTTTCAGAAGAGGCTCATTTCCACCTTCAGCCTGAATTTGAGACACAGGGAATGTAAGTGAACACAGAGCCAGACTCCTGAAACATAGAGACTACGGAATCACAGCTTCAGTTAGGTTGGAATGGACATCACTGGGTCAGATGGTCCCACCTCCCTGCTCAAGCAGGGCCAGCCTGGAGCACATGGCTCAGGGCTGTGTCCAGATGGTTCTTGAATACCTCCAGTGAGGGAGAATCCATGACCTCTCTGGGCAATCTGTTCAGTGTTCAGCGACCTCGCAGGCAAGAGGTTCTTCCTTGTGTCACATGGAACTTCCTATGCATCAGTTTTTTTTGCTGTTACCTTTTGGTTTAGTGGTTTGCACCAGTGAGCAGAGCCTGATCCATCTTCTTGGTCCTTGCCATTCATGTACTTGAATACTTTGCTGAGGTCCCTCTTAATCATCTCTTCTTGGCACTGAACAGGCCCAACTCCCTCAGCCTTTCCTCATCAGTGAGTCCCTCTGACTAAAACCAGCCAGAGAGAAAGGGAAGGTTACACACTTATGGGCTTGAGACTCAATGCCCAGATTGATACCCACCTCTGCCTTCTCTAGGTCACAAAAATATGCCTTCACACCCAGGACTGAGCCCTTCTGCCAGCAAGTTTTGTGTGCATTTCTCACTCTGAGCACAGACTGCTTGAACAAACAAATATTACTTTGCCTCTTCTGCAGAATAGGAGGCTCTACTGCCTTTTTCCTATTTGGATATGATCCACAAGAGCTAAAGCAATTTCAAAGCTAGTACAGATGTGCCAAGTATATATACATCTCACTGGTTTGATGTGGTTATGCTGAGGACTCTGAATATTTCACACCTACTGAATGTTTCTGGGAAATGTTGTTTCCACTCCTGCAATTCCTGGTTTTTGCTCTAGTTTGTGCTTGTCCTGTTGGATCAAATGAGGTTAATGACTGAGGGACAGTCATGCTTCCCAGGGATTTGAGGTCTTAAATGCTTGAAAGCTATTAAGAGACATGCTTTGCTGTGAATACATTGAAGCCTTTTGCTGCAGGGGATCATCCTAAAGGCTGTAAGAAGACAACAGCTCAATATTTTGACAACATCAGCTCACAACTTTATTTTAGCTAGAACAGTCCTTTTCTGATCCTAATGTAGGTCATGACTACAAGTTAATTTGTTCCATGTGCCATTAGGATGTAGAATACATTCAGAAAAAACAGGGTTTTCCCAGGGTGAGAAAAAATTATGTTTACTAAGCTGTTAGAGTGCATTTTATTTCTTTTACTCCCAAATTTCCCCTGTGCTTTCCCATGCTTCGCTTCACCCTCCTCCCTTCTACTTGTTTTCCTGCATTAGCAGCCTAATTCCACATGGCTGGGGTAACCACTTTAACTCCCTGTACTCTCCACATCTCTGGATGTGCAGTCAGAGAGCAGCCCCATCCCAGTCTCCTCAGGGCTTGTGGCCCCTTTGCAGCTCTCTCTGACTGTACCTGACTTTGCATGTTGGAGCAGGCACTGCACACTCACCCTCTGCCAGGCATTGTGAGGCTGGTGGAGCCCAGTCTATGGGGCACTGATCACCTGCTCCTCTGGATCCCTTACAAACCTACCCCAGGCCCTCTTCAAGTTCAAGGGAAGCAGAGAGAAGTGGGTGTGATGTCTCCTATGGTTTCTGCCTTTGCACACACACTAGACTTTACAGGCTCACAGAATCACTTAGTTTGGAAGGGACCACAGTGGGTTATCTGGTCCCACCTCAAGGGCTAGAGCACATGGCTCAGGGTTGTGTCCAGGTGGTCCTAGAATACCTCTAGTAAGGGATAATTCACAACCTCTCTGGGCAATCTGTTCAGTGCTCAGTGACTGCACAGGAAAGAAGTTCTTCCTTGTGTTCAGGTGAAGAATTATCTCCTATCTATCTGCTCTGCAGCTGGAGGAGTGACTGCAGGAGGGACTGGCACACCTGACCATAGGTTTCCATAGGTGATTGGTAAAACTACATTCCTAATGCACCTAAAACTATATTCCTAAGCCTCCCCTGAGCAGAGACCTGTAGACACTGCATAACCTGAGGCAGTGCCTTATTTCAATAAACCACCTATTTGATTAGTAGTTTGTAAGGCTGCTTGGTTGGCAATGATAGAAAAGGGCTTTGCATGTGGCCTCCCCAGTGCTATTGCAGTGAGTTTGCTCTGGTATCACTTATTCATGCAGAAGAATGAAAAACCTAATTAGCATCACCTGAGCTGAAAACCCAATAATCATCACTGCCATCTCAGAACAATTCATCATCCACCTACAAAAAGTCACCAGACTCATTTTTCTGGTTTGTTTCTAAGTTCTTCTGCAGATTTGAAAGAACTTCTGGAAAAATGTGGGATTTGGGGGCCCAGCCCAGCCCAGCTGTCTGGGGAATCACAGTGGGAGCACAAGAATAGCCATGGTGCAAAACAGTTGGCCTTTGATTTGATCCAGTTTCTGGGAGATGAAGCCATGGAATGCTGGTGAGAGAGGTCTGGAAAACACAGTTACAGGTCTGTGTTCCCTTTGCATCACTGCACACAAGAGCCTGAGCACATCACTAGCAGGAGGTGCTGTGTGTGCTGGTGGAAGCTTCATGTCAGGCAGTGGTTTGACATGGAGGTGGTGATGACTTCCAGGTAGAGCAGCACCAAAAGGTCAGTAAGAGTGAGGAGGTGTAAATGAGTGAATTCACTTGAGACAGTGTCATGGTTTAACCCCAGCAGCAGCCAAGCCCCACACAGCCACTCACTCAGTGCCCAGCAGTGGGATGGGGGAGAGAATGGGAAGGGTAAAAGGTGGAAAATTCATGAGTTGAGATAAAGACAGTTTAATAGGGAAAGCAAAAGCTGCACACACAAGCAAAGCAAAACAAGGAGTTAATTCACTGCTTCCCACAGGCAGGAGGTGTTCAGCACCTCCAGGAGAGCAGGGCCCATCACACTAATGGTTCCTTGGGAAGACAAATGCCATCACTCCAAACATCCTCCCCATTCATCCTTCTTCCTCCCACCTTATATACTGAGCATGATGTCCTGTGGTATGGAATATCCCTTTGGTCAGTTTGGGTCACCTGTCCCAGCTGTGTCTCCTCCCAATCTCCCATGCAGCCCCAGTCTCCTCCCCAGTGTGGCAATAAGGAAAGCATCAAAGGCTTTGGCTCTGTGTGAGCTCTGCTCAGCACTAACACTAACATCTCTGCATTATCAACCCTGTGCTCAGCACAGATCCAAACACAGCCCGGTACTAGCCTCTGGAAAGAAAGTTAACTCTCCCCCAGCCCAAACCAGCACAGTGGTTTAACAGCTTTTGCCCCAGTCCCCTGCTGCCATCACTCCAAACTTCATCTACCATTTTCCAGGCTCTCTCTGTGCCTGAAAAGGTATTTCTGGCAATTTGAAGCAAACTAGTTTAGATACTTTGAAAAGTGCAGAGCCTGGAGAAATAATAATTTTCCCATATATATATTATATATATATAATAT
>NW_008683473.1:0-444 GCF_000695815.1 Acanthisitta chloris | reverse complement strand
ATTCTGTGGCCCCATCATAGAAGGTCATCAAATTCATCAGGCATAACTTATCCCTGGTAAAGCCATGTTGGTTATCACCAATCACCTCTTTGCTTTTCATGTGCCTAAGCATCACTTCCAGGAGAATCTGCTCCATGATCTTGCCTGGCACAGAGGTGAGACTGACTTGTCTAAAGTTTCCCTGTTCTTCTGCTTTCACCTTTTAAAAATAGGGGTTATATTTCCCTTTTTCCAGTCATCAGGGACTTCACCTGACTGCCACTCGCAAAAATTATTGATAGTGGCTTAGCAACTTCATCTGCCAGTTTCCTCAGGATCTGGAGATGAATCTCATCAGGACCCATGGACTTAAGCATATTTATGTTCCTTAGATAGTCTTGAACCTGACCCTCTTCTACAGTGAGCTCAGGGTTTTCTTTCTCCCAGTCTCCACCTTTGTCTTTC
>NW_008683472.1:5340-8075 GCF_000695815.1 Acanthisitta chloris | reverse complement strand
AAGAGAAGCAAAGAGTGAGGAGTTGAGGGAAGCAGCACCAGCCAGGGACAGGCTCCTGCCAGGAGAACCCAGCAAGATTCCAGAGACAGCGATCCCCATCCTTCCTGGGGTGGGGGGAACAGCTCCTTGGAGGAGGTGTCTAAGCTCCCCCCAACAGCTCCTTGGAGGTAACTGAGCTCTCCCCAACAGCTCCTTGGAGGTGGCTGAGCTTTCCCCAACAGCTCCTTGGAGGAGGTGTCTGAGCTCTCCCCAACAGCTCCTTGGAGGAGGTGTCTGAGCTCTCCCCAACACTGGGCTCTGTGCTGCAGGTGGGAGAGGCTAAGGTGATGCAGCAGCCCCAGCCTCAGTGTGGCACCTTTCTTCTGCCAAGGGATGCAGGAATTTGGGTGGCCTGGGCTGGTCCTTGGCCTTCTCAGCCTCCCCAGGAGGCTGTGGAGCTGGAGGGATGCATGGAAAGGCCTCCAGGCCTGGGTGGCTCAAGGAGGAGGTGTGATCCAGCGCTGTGCCAGTGGGTTTAGGAATGCACCAGGGCAGGATCTGCTAGTGATGCAGTTTGGCAAGACAATTAAAAGCCACCAAACAGCATCTTTGGGCACCAACTCCTCCTTTCTGCTGCCTGGAATGAACAGGGATGAATGAGCGTGGCTGGGGGAGTTGCTATTGTGTAGCTGAAGCAAATCCCAGGTGAAAGGTTCTGACTCCACACAATTCCATGGCTAAATTCATCATCCTGCACCACGAGATGAGCTCTGCCATGGGGTCAGGGAGATGACAGGCCTAGTGTTTCCCAGTGGTGACCAGTTGGGCTCTGACAAGCTGCTAAGGGGGACCAGGGTGAGGTCCCAGTTATTCCCTCTGGGTGCCATTCCCTTCCCTCCTGTGGTTCCTACTCCAGATCCTGTTTCCCTCTGCCACTCCTGGGGGGTCTGCAGGGCCTGAGGCTTCCACCTGGGCAGAATTCAATATATCATGGGCCTCAAGTGGGGAAATAGCATGTCTGAACACAGGACATCAGCTCTCCTTGCTGCAGAGACAGGGAGGCCCATGGAGAAGGGACCAGAAGCATTCCCAGCTTTTGCCAGTCCCACTGGGACAGCTGTGCCTGAAGTCCACCAGGAGATGGCAGGGATTGACCCAGGGTTTCCTCACTCTGCTTCTCATCAGCCCCAAGCAAGCAATGCTGAATTAAACAAGATGCTGCTCTGTAATTCTCCATCCTGCAGCAGGGCCAGGAATTTCCCCCTTGGAATTCCAGACTCCAGGCTCTGCCTGAGGCTGCTCAGCTCTGAGTTAGGGAGGGTGTGGAACATCCAAACCAGACACAGTCAGGAGAGACCTCAAGCCCTGAAGGCAGAGGGACCTGCAGGTAAAGGGATAATGGGACAGTTGGGATGGATGACCTGGAATGTTGTCCTGCCTGGAGAAATCACCATGGAAGGCCATTTCCCCTATCCACTGCCTCCCTCAGAGACTTCCAGCCTTCTCCCAGCTGTCTCCTCCACAGCACTGGTTAGGAGACTGTTTAGTTTGCCAAGGAGAAAGCATGGACAGAGCAGAAATGGCCTGTCCAGGCTCACAGGCACCACCTGGCAGGGCAGGAGGCTGGGACAGGATTCCCTGAGGGAACACAGACCCTCCCAGCACCTGCACTGAGCACCTGTGACACCCTGAGACCACTCCCCTGCCCCCAGCCCAGGGCTCTGCAGGGACAGCACCTCGGAGCCAGCAGTGTCCACATCCTGCATGGGAACAGGAGCTCCAGCCACCTGAACAATGTGACCCTCTGGGGCCCTCAGAGCATCCCAGTTGGGCCTGGCAGGATTCCTGCACCTTCCCAGGTGTTCACCTCCCCAGGAACAGCACAGTGAGTCAGGAGATGTGGAGGATAACCAGTCCCTGGGGTCCTACAGGTCTCCAAGGAGCCAACTGAAAGGGACCAAGCTAAAGCCAAGAGAAGGTCCAACTCCCTCCTCTGCCATTCCTTAGCCAAAAGCCATTCCTCACCCCTACCAGAGCAGAGGCAGAGCCACCCTGAAACACACCCCTGACTGCTGCTTCACTGCCTCCTAGATCCATCCCAGATTCCCCCTGGTGCTTCCCACCTGTCCTGTTCCCTTTGCTTGTGAAGATCCCAGACAAGTCAAAGGCTCCAAATCAGGTCAGGGTTGGCTGAGTGGCTGTGTCACCTGCTCAGAGCTGCATCTCCCAGGGGAAGCCTGACTGGTTTAGGGACAACTCTCATTTGCTCAGCTACAGTGAGACAACAGCACAGCCCCCTGGAACACTCCTCAGAGGGTCCAGCAGCACAGGAGAGGGGTGGAAGGAGGGAACACATGGAGAAATCATGAGGTAAAGGCCTAGGAGGAAAGGGCAGGAGGAATGTGGGGGGAAGAGCACCCAGGCAGGCTGTGAGGCACAGGAAGGCAGGGGAGGCAGCTAGAAAAGAAACAGCAATATACCCAAAGCTCCCAGTGCGACACCAAACTCCAGAGGTGACATCAGGAGGGGGCAGGTCGGGGATGGAGTCCATCTGGAGGAAATAAGAGGTGGTGTGATGGTAATAGATAGGATGCACATGGCAAGCAGGAGCAGAGGTGGTGGCTGAGGAGCAAGAAGAGGTGCAGGAGGCGGTGGAGGAGGAGGCAGGCGATGGGCTGGAGCCAGGGAGGTCGGAGCTGGAGCACTGTCCGGAGGAGAGGCTGTAACCTCGGCGCAGGGACACGCGGCTCGGCCGG
>NW_008683472.1:1307-5215 GCF_000695815.1 Acanthisitta chloris | reverse complement strand
CCCTCTACCAACCTCTGCGATCCGTGCGCGTGCTGGGGGTCCACCAGGCGCTGCCGGAGGGAGCTGGGCAGGGCAGGAGCTGCAAGGACAAAGGACAACGCTGAGGGCATGGCCCACGGCTGAGGAGCACCTCCACGGAGGTGCCACCACGGCATCACAGTGAGAGGACATCCCTCACACATGGCTGAGGAGCATCTCCACAGAGATGCCACCACGGCCACAGCACCACCCTGCTGTGACCAGGCCGCCCAGCATGTCCCATGGGTGAGGAGCACCACCACAGAGGTGTCACCCCGACCATGGTCACGCCTCGGCCAGGAGTGATGGGGGGTTAAGGCAGAAGCAGCATGAAGCTGGTGCTGAACATGCTGGATTAATGCCCAGCCCATGGCAAGGTCTGACATCCCTCATGGAGGTGTCACTGAACACCTTATCTGAGCATCTTGCTTGAGGGAGGAACTGGCTGTGGGATTCATCCCACCTGGATCTACAGAGCCAAGGAACTGGGGACTGTCAGAGCATGAGCCATTCCATGGCTCAGGTACTGCCTGCCTTGGTGGGACTTTCACAGCCCAACCCTGGAGCCCCAGGTAAGCAGGACAGATACAGGCACCTAAAGTTGTTGAGGTGAGCTCCACCCTCAGAGCCTACAGCTGTGCTGCTGCAGCACCTGGAGCAAAACACTGGAATCATGGAATTCCAGAATGGTTTGGGTAGGCGGGCCCCCCCCCCCCCGGCCCGGGCGGCTCCAAGCCCCATCCAACCTGGCCTGGAACACTCCCAGGGGGGGAGCAGCCACAGCTGCTCTGGGCAGCCTGTGCCAGTGCCTCAGCACCCCCCAGGGAGCAATTCCTGCCCAATATTTCAATGCAGGATGGAAAGTTGTGTGTGAAGTGCAGCTGCACTTGGAGTTCAGGGCAGGAAAGTGTCTGTGAAAGCACAGAAACCCTCCAGCCCTGCAGGGCAAGGACTGGGACACCTGGCACAGGTTGCCCAGAGCAGCTGTGGCTGCTCCATCCCTGGGAGTGTTCCAGGCCAGGCTGGATGGGGCTTGGAACAGCCTGGGCTGATGGGAGGTGTCCCTGCCCAGGGTAGGGGTGGCACTGGATGAGTTTTAGGGTCCTCTCAACCCACCCCAGTGTTAAGTCCTGCTTCATTCCTGCCAGGTATGGTGGCTCTGGCCCCAGAGTGGCCTCTCCTGCTCCCAGGCTGTTCCCTGACCATCCTGACTGACCAGAGAGACCCTCAAGTTGAACAATATTCTTCTCTAACTCCAGATTCACCTTGGTTTGGAGAACCCCACAGGACTGTCACCTCCAGTGCTCTGTCACAGTTGAGGAACTGCCTTCAAAGCTCACTAGGAAGGTACCAGTGCTCAGCAGCTCCCTCAGCACCTGCCCTGCCCATGCCCCACACCTGTACCCTGAGCCAGGGACCAGGTCACCTCCAGAGCAGCCCAGGACATCCTTATCCTGCCCAGAGCCTGGAGCACTCTGTCCTCCATCAGGCAGAGCTTTTCCTGGAACACAAGGAATCCTAAGGCTGCATCCCCACCCTGAGCCAACCAGGCTGCATTCCACCCCCAGCTCTCATCCCATACCAGGTGTTCCTCCTTTTGCAGGAGATAAGGTGTTCAGGAGTGTTCAAGATTTCTTATGTGCATAAGAAATGGGTTAAAAAGGTGCAGACAGGAAAGCTGAGAAATGGAGGAGGAGGAGAGCTCCTTTGGGAGTGGAAGAATCAACAATCCTTGCTCTGGAAACCCCCAGCTGGGACTCATGAGGCTCATCTGGCAGAACCACTTGGCCCTGAGGGATCCATAGGGATGGATTCCACGTGGAAGAAGGAATAAGGAGGGAGAATTGTGGCAACTTGGCTGTTTCCACACCCCCAAGGTGAATCCCAGTCTCTCCCACTGCTCAGGACTGCTGCTCCTTGTTCCCTGCACTGCCCATCCAAGGACCTGTCTCTGAGAATTCCTCACCATTCACTTGCCATTTCAAGGCATCTTTTATTCAGCTCCAGAGCTGCAATTCCAGCTTGGCAATCTCAGTGTGGAGAGCTCACAAGGACCTGAGCTCTGCTGAGGTGATGGGTTTATGCTACAGGTCTTTCTTTCCCTTGGGCTATGCTTTTCTCCCTAAGGATTCCCTGTCTTTTCCCTGCTGTTCCACTCGTACACCAGCTCAACATCTCCCACCTTTACGCTCTCCTTTTCATGCCTTCCCCCCCATGATAAGCTCCAGAGCACAGGTTGGGGCATCACTTCCCAAACCCACCACTTCCCCCCATCATTCCCAAACCACCTGCCCAGCATGCCAAGGAAAACTCCCTTCTGCACAGCCTCATCCTCCTCCATCCCATGACAGAGCTCCCAAAGGGGAGACTTCCAGCCCAAAGCAGGAGGCTGTGTGCCACCCCCATGGCATCAGGGGACAGATCATAGGTGGCACTGCTCAACTTCTTTATGGATACCAAGGGAACAAGGAATAGCATCCACAGCATCCCATGGGGAGGGACAGGGCAGTGGGGAAGGAGGTGGGATATGAAGGGCAATGTTGTCACCTCCTCCTGGCTCCTCACCTGGGTGCTGAACCTCCACCTCAAGGGTAAAACTGAGTGAACCCAGAGGTGTTTGGGCACTGGAATAGGGTCAGGTTGGATGTTAGGACAAGGTTCTTCCCCCAGAGGTGTTTGGGCACTGAACAGCTCCCCAGGGCAGTGGGCACAGCCCCAAGGCTGACAGAGCTCCAGGAGGCTTTGGCCAATGCTCTCAGGCACATGGTGCATTGTTGGGGTGTCCTGGGGTTGGACTGGTGATCCCTGTGGGTCCATCCAGCTCTGATTATGCTGTGATTCTGAGAACCCAACCCTGCAGGTCTCCTCACTGCCCCCAAGAGCAGGTGAGACCTGCAGCTGTGATTGTTCTCCATCCCACCAGACTCTCCCTGGGGTTAGTGCAGGCGCCGATGGCTCTGTGAGCAGAGGAACAGCCATTAGTGCCCCGTGGCAGAAAGGTGGAGAATTGGTGGATGGATTTTAGTCCAGAGAAAGGCCAGAGGGGAGGAAAGGTGAAAATACAATCAAAGAGAGGCAAACCAGGGTATTTCCAGAGGGACTGGTCCTCCGAGCACAGCGAGGAGCGGTCGCTGAACCTGCGCCCGAAGAGCCAGGATGCGTCTGGGGGAGCCAGGGCACAGGAGAGAGACACACACACACATGGGATTTACTGGGAGAAGCACCACAGGTCCTCAGCAGCCTGTCTGGGGGGGGAAAATCAGAGCTTCCCTCCTCAGGCAGCTTTTGTACACAAAGGATGGGAAATCCTACAGGGAAAGGATCTTCTGCCTTGGGAATTTAGGGGCTCAGGGCTTGCTCCAGGGTGCTGACACCCCACGGGGGTGGGCAGGGGGTGGCAGGGGGTTGGGCACTCTGCCCCCCCCTGGGCTGCTGGGACTGCAAGTGCTCACTGCAAACCTCTCACTGCAGGTGCTTGAAGCACGAAGCATCTGAGGCTGAACTCTGGGCTGGAGGCTCCCACCGGGCCCAGGAGCTCCTCAGGTGTCACTCGGTATTGTTCCCAAGTGTCCCAGCCAGCAGTGCCCAGCTCAGCCTGTGCCAGGGCTGTATCAGAGCTGCCCCTCTTGGAACCTGACGGTCCCTGGAGGTCACTGTTCCCTTAGATTTAGTGTCCCCAAGCACTGACCCCACAAACCACCAACCCCCATGTCTGCTGAGCCCCAGGAACACACAGGTACCCCCATTCCCCCTGCCCTGACCCAAACCCTCCATGCTCTGTCTCCAACCCCATGCTGCTCTGAGCCCATCCCATTCCTGAGCCTCACCTCAGCACCTGCCTCCTGCCCTTCCCACCACCACACCAGAGCCCCAGACACGAGCAGGACGTG
>NW_008683472.1:0-1247 GCF_000695815.1 Acanthisitta chloris | reverse complement strand
TCCCTCCACCTTCTGCCCACCTAAATGGTCCTGTTTTGGTGTAAGTCCTCCAGAGCTGCTGAGAGCAGCTGTGGCTGCTCCATCCCTGGGAGTGTTCCAGGCCAGGCTGAATGGGGCTTGGAGCAGCCTGGGCTGGTGGGAGCTGTCCCTGCCCAGGGCAGGGGTAGGACTGTATAGACTTTTAGGTCCCTTTGAACCCAGACCTTCTGGGATTCCATGGTTCTGTCTGAGTACCCAACTCAGGATGCTCTGCCCTGGACACGTGCTGCCCCCGTGCCACCCAGGACAGCCACTGTGCCTAAAACTGCCCTCCAGCTCTCCCAGCCTCTCATGCAGTATCTGGAGATGGAAAACTATCTGGAAAAAGCCTCTTTGAGGGAAGCCAGGTGGCATCTGGGCTAGCTGACCATGGGAGCAGCAGTCAGGGCTGACTCACAGCTGCTGCAGAGAAGGTGGGTGACAGCTTCACTCAAACCAAGAACTCAGCACTGAGAGTGTCCCAGGCCTAGGTGATCCCTCTCTCCATGGATCTGGGACAGCCACACTCCCTCTCCCATGGGAGCTGAAGCTCTGTCATGGACAAAGAGGGACATGAGGTCCTCCTTGGTGACCACAGGCCCTGCACAGAGGTGGGACTGGGGGTTCAGCCCCAGGCAGTGTTTCACACTGAGGTTGCCTGCAATCCCCTAGCAGATTGTTGCTCCCACTGGGAATGGCATGGGATGCAGGAACAGCTGTGCGTGAGGAGCGGGTAGCCTTGAGTCCTTCAGATCCCCAAAGATGCTCAGGCCCAGGGACAATCCCTTTTCCTTCCTCACTGTTGGGTCTCTGCCTTCGGTTGGGTTTTCTTGTGGTAAATGCCCAAGCTGAGTGAGTTGCCCAGAACAGCACAGAGAGGATGAACCGAGGACTAATAATCCATAAATGACTAGTTCTGCTAGAACAAAGAGGCTCCAAGGAACCCCAGCAGTGGGGTCTGGCCTGCATGGATGTTCCTGACCCTTAACAACCAACTTTGGGCATGTAAAACCCAACCTGGATCAATTAATCCTTCCTACTGCACATGAACTGTGGATCCAGGTCTGCTCTGTGTCACAGCCTCCAACAGATACAGCCCCCCAAGCTCCTAGAGACCCCCCAGCCCCCAGACACAGCTCCCAGGGACCACCTAGTCCCAGATACAGCCCCCCCAGCACAGAGGGACTATACAGCTCCAGCCTCAGCTGCCAGGGACCACCCAGCCCCAG
>NW_008683471.1:35390-44024 GCF_000695815.1 Acanthisitta chloris | reverse complement strand
ATATTAAAGGTCAGTTGTTGTGTAAGCACAGTAACAGCAATGTACCCTTTGAAACTGAAGTATCACCTGGTCAGTTACAATACCAGTGCTATTTGTTATTAATGGACTGCTTGTAAAGTCAGGGATGTAAATAATCCAGTGTAATTAAGATTGTCAAAAAGACACTACCAATCCTATAAGTCTATAAAATGATTTTATAAAATGTGACTCTCGTTCTGTGTCACAATTAAAAATTATAACCTTATTTTCCTTTTCAGGTTTTATACAAAACTGATCCCACTTAAAGGGGACAAATTCCTTAGAAAATAGCACCAAGGAACATTAATTTCATTTGCGACTTCTTGGTTAGTTAGAGGCAAGGCATTTTCCTTGTAGAAAAACTCAAAGGTCTGAAATAAAATGCTCCTCCATAGAGGGCTTTCTGGGAACATGAGACAGAATGGGAAAACCCAGCATAGGAAAAGAACTACAGTGGTCTTATTTTAAAGGTGACTTTCCAACTTTCTGGAAAGAAGAGACACTTTTGTTGATGGCTTTTAGACTGAAGTACACGAAGACTTATCAAAGAAAATGTTCTCATTCTCTGGATGGACTTGAAGATATGTTGCATATTGCTTTCAGCATCAATAGATGCTGGGAAAAATGCACTAGCCTCTAGAGCCTGTGCTTTAGAAAAGCAATAAAAGAGACAAATATCTAGGGAACAGTCAATTCTAAGGCACATTAGAGAGATTGTAAGTGCATCTAAATGTAGAGTGACAGTGGGACATGCCGATATGGGATAATCTGGCATCATGGAGTAATACCTAGTATGTCATACCTAATAGTTGTTTAAAAATGTGTTAACAAAGTGAGAGGAAATTTGATTGCAAATAGGTAAAGCCAGACTGAATTTTGTGTATATAAAGAATGTTCCTATTTCCAAAGCTATCTATTGGTGCAGATTTCTGATACAATTACTATGTTACATGTTTTAGCCCATAATTAGTCTTTAAAAAATCTGAAAAAGATACATTCAAATAGAAACATTTTTCTTTTGTGTGATTATATTTAGATAGATTTTTCAGAGGTCTGCATCTTGTGATTGCAAAATCATAGAATCATACCATCATGGAATCATATCAGTCATTCAGAACTGGAAGGGACCCACAAGGGTCATCGAAGCCCAACTCCTGGCACTGCACAGAGCATCCCTGAGAATCACACCATGTGTGTGACAGCATTGTCCAGACACCCCTTGAACTCTGGCAGGCTTGGTGCTGTGACCACTTCCCTGGTGAGTCTGTTCCAGTGCTCAGCCACCTTCTGGGTGAAACACCTTTTCCTAATATCTAACCTAAACCTCCCATGACACAGTTCCATACCATTCCCTAGGGTCATCATAGCTCATTATAAAGAGCTCATTTAAAACATATTCTGTATGAAAAGTGCTCTTGATCAGATTTTGAAATATGACGAACTATGTTCTCAGCCTATAAAGTAGATGTCTCTGAGCATTATGTCATGTACACCTACATAATCAAACAGCTGAGTAGATCAAGGGATGTCAGGCTTGCTTGGCATCTCATGTATGCTGATCACATTTTGTAGGTTTATTATAATTAAGATGTGTGATTCTTTTGAATGGTAGAAATACATGAATAAATCCCATTGTGTTCCTATTAAAAGAATTGAATTCAAAGTCCACTGTAGGCCTAAGGGAGTTGACAGTGCCCAATTAAATGCAAAGCATGTCTAATACTAAGTGGCTAACAGAAACATAATTGCCATGAATAACTAGAAATAACAGGATTAGAAATTAGAAATTACACATTATAATTCTGACCCTGAATTTATTGTGCATGAATTCAGTAGTCAGTCCATACACAGCAAATATCAGGATTGTGAGTTAAATAGGAATGGATCAACTTTCATTGTCTTTTGAGGAAGTAGGAAAACATAGTACTAGCTGGTACATACATGTTTACCCTCCTTCTAATATTTAGGCCAACACAATCCCACATTTTAGTATGGTCTAATTCACAGATATGTTCTTGCTTATTATTTCAGCTGTGGGAAATCTTTGTAGGATTTTTAGAGAGTATTATCAACTGCACGATGAAACTGCCTCTGATACAAAACAAGGACTGGCTGAACAAAAACTAGAATGATTTCATTGTGCTGTTCATGTGTATGAAGAAGCTGATGAGAGACAACATGTAGGAACTGCAGTATTAGCAAAACAATGTATTTTTAAGCCCCTTTAAAGAGCTGGGGAAGAAGAGTCAGGCATGAAGATCCTTTCTGTGCCACCAAAGAGAACAGCACCTGGCCAATGAGTGCTTTAATTAGGTTAATTCATGGATGGGTTTATTGATTAAGATCAATCTATCTGAGGTATCAAACAAGTTATAGCTTATGCTTTGCTACACTTGTATACAATGTATGCTCCTTAGCAATGGTTTTAATGTGCCTCATCTCCATCTTCCATAACTGCCTTGATCCTAGAATGCAATCCCTGATAGTAATACCTTCCTTCAACTATTTGTGAGAAAATCTACCATTCCTGAATTTTACTTTCACATTTAGCTAGTCTTTTTCTCCTAGACAGCTCAACTTTCCACTGCTCTTTACCTAGATAATCCATTATAACGCTTATAAAAGGGCAGTATAATTTGATCTTGAAATGTTTTAGATAATAGTTATACCAAGTTTATCCAATTTAAAACAATAGAGGGTTAATTAATCTTACAGCCGTACACAGCTTGGTTTAGTTACTGGAATATAGTACTAGCAAGAAAAATAGTAATATTCCTACAGGTACTAGTGGATTCAGTTTAACTCTTTTAAAGTCCAAATGTTTATCGTCTTATTTTAAGGAAACTAGTGTCAAATAAATCAGTAGCTTTTAATGTGTCCAGAGGCAAATCCTGCAAATAGATCCTCTTATATCCAGGAATAATTAAATCTCATAGATCAGAATTTATTTTCTTAAGGAAAAATACATCAAGGTTACAAAATCAAAGAACTTACATGTTTCACAAAATGAATTTTATTTTGCATTCTCAAGGATATGTTTCTATTAAAAGGCACCATATACTTAGTTTTGTTTTCTTGTTGATTGCAGGACATATGAGGCATTTGGAAATAAACTCTATTTCAACTTCAGGCTTCTCTTCTTGTCCTCTACATTCTTAATAGTTTTATCATTTTGGCAACTGTTCTGATATTACCCACAGAAGTGGGGCTTCCATGATGTAGCAAACCCATCTTCTTCTGTAACAAAAATATTACTCAACTTCCTAGCTTTGAATCCATGTACCTGTAGTAAACCATGTTTGAGTACATCATTTAAAGGCAAGATGCTTCAATGTATTGGACTGACCTGGACATTCACCCAGCATCTGCTGCTGGTTTAGACTTTTACAATATTTGGCCTAAATTAGGTTCAGGTTCCCCCAGCTCTCTCTCCCCCTGCCCTTGCCCAGCTGAATGGCTGCTCTCCAGTGGCTCTGCCTCCTTGGTGTAGGGGCCAAAGCTGAGCCACAGCCCCCTCATCCAGAAATATTTGTTGTCTGGCACAACACTGGCCAGTTTCAACTCTAATTGAGCTTTGGCCTTCTGTGTCTTCTCTCTGCATTTATGAGCTGAAGCTCTGTAATCTTCCTGCAAAGCCTGACCTTGCTTCTAGGGGTTCCCCAGCTCCAGCTCAGTTTTCTGGCTCTCGGTGTGCACTGACTCAGAAGTCATGCAGGCATGCACTTGATCATCTCTAACTTTTGCTAGCCCAAGTAAATAATGATTTAAGCAGCACAATACAAGAATTGAATGTGCTTTCTCACAGAAGTTAATTACTGCCAATCAGACATTCTCCAGACTCGGAGGTGGGCTCATGGGAGTCAAAGGGGCACCATCCCAGGCATCCACTGAGTAGGGTTGCTTCCCAGAATTAGTGCCACTTTTTCTTATCTCATTCTGCCTCTTTTTTTTTATGATATTGTTTGTACTTCAGGTCAGGATGTCTATTCTGATTTATTTTCAAATGTAACATGGTGAGTTTTTGTGACATTTAAAAGGCAGTAATAGTGATTACTCCTACCAGAAGGCTTATATCTGCGAAACCTATTTGAAATCTATTTAATACACTCTTCCAACTCACAGTACTCTGTTGGTGAGGCCTGGAAAGCTTTCTTGAGGCTAGCTATACAATCAAAGAATGTGCAGATAGTATTTATTTTTATGGGTAAAATGAATCTCTGCCAATAGCCAGAGCCAGAACTCTATGTTACTAAATAAATCAGAAGAGAGTTGACTGAATTTCTGTATACAGGCAGATAAAAAAAAAATAGTTTAGCCTAAACACATCTTCTGGGTGGCCCACAAAGTTTTTAAGAGTCACTTTCTCTGAGATGCATCTCCTAATAGAAGTGCCTGTTACTACGCAATCACCTCTACAAGCAGCTGCCAATGTAATTAAGAGGAGAAATACAGCTGTAGAGCAATTTACTAATCCACTGATGCTTAATTTAATTTGAACATTCCTTAAAGCTTTAGTAGTCTAGTTTTATCATGCAGTGTTTTATTTGATCTGAATATGCTAATGAAGAATACTGAATTGTGTAGAAGGCAAGGGAAAAGTATCAAAAAACCCACAATGCTGTGAGAAGGCAGTTATAGCTGATATGAATATATATGATTTCCATGGTGCTTGTATTAGTGATTTTTAATTCTAAAACACAGGCATAAAGAATGTTGAAATGTTTTTAAATCTAATTAGTAACATAATGAAGTCATGTTTACAATTTATGGATCACTACATGGTTTTGATCAGACAAACAAAGCCACTGTTTTGTTATTGAATTATAAAAATTGAAGCTCTAGGTTTGTAAAAGTGCATTAGACATCATTAATTTGCTTGAAAGTGATGACCTTCTGAAGCTGATGAGATTCCTTGTGCTTAAAATTAAGCACATGGTCTAGTATTTTGCAAGGTCAGAGAACTTGAACGCTGGCACCCACAGAAGAATGAAAAGAGGAGTTAGTCTAGTGTATCAAGAAGCTGTTAAAAATGCTCCATTTTTAGCAATAATACATTTGGTAAGCACAGAACATCCTAAATGAACATGAGATACTTATCTAGCTGACTTCACGTAATTTACAAAAAGTCTATCCATTTTAAACTCATTATCAGTGTACAAAATAGTTAATTAAAAATTGATAAATACTGGCTATAAAAAGGAAGGCAGAGCAAAACATGAGAAATACTGACCAAGTATTTAAAAAAAAGCTCTGGTAAAGAATGAAATTAATATTCACAAAATAATAAACATTAGATAAACAGGATAAAATTAGGTATTTTTAATCCAGATATAATAGATGTATTTTTTTCTTTAATAGCATACCAAAACTAAACCAAATAAAGTATCTTCAAGTTGAGAAAAAAAATTGAATAAAAATTATTTTAGCAATAAAAATAAAAACCCCTTTAAAAAGTAATTTAGGATTATTAATGTTCTCACTGCTTATTGACATAGTTCTTATGTAGCCTGTACTCAAGTATTTTCCCTCAGATTTCTCAAGAAAATAATTTACTCAGCATCTTCCATATGTTGTTCCTCACTGAATAACACCTACAGAGTTCATTCCACAATGCTATAGACTTCAGGAATGCTCAGTATCAAAGACAAGTGGTTTGACTCGGAAAGAGGAAAGATGTGCGTTAAAGAACAAGCCTGAATACCTTTTCTTTCCTTGTGTGCTGTCAGTTTCCGTGGGGTTTGGAGGTGATTTTGATTTTATTAACGGACTGTTCCCTTTGCCCAGGAAGGGCATTTGACTGCTTGATTGAGTCTTTCATGCTGACTCTGGGAGCACAATGCCATGTTTGTTTATTGCAGAGTGGACAAGCACTTCTTTCTCGACTGTTGCACACAGCATAGATTTTCAGTCTGCTGTGCAATGGCTCAGTAGTTTAGGTTTGGGTTTGGGTTTTTTTTTTTTCACTTGCTGGTGTTCAAGTACAAGTTAGTAACACATGCCACTTTCTTTCTTCAAAAGTGTCTGTTTGGACAATTCCAAGAAAATTTTTAGGTGCCTCAACAGTTAGAAATCAGTGTTCTGAAAATTTAAGTGCTCCCACCTGTTGGTCAGGTGTGAGACTGGACTGGTTTAAGGTCAAGTAAATGCTGCCCCAGCTCTTCATTACACTGGGGAGAGGAATGAGATTTTAGTTTCCAGACAGTTTCAGTGTTACGGGGTCAGTGAACAGGAGGCTGAAGTCATGATATGGAATAAACAGTTCCTTTTATAGCAGAAGCTATAAATAAATAGATAGATAGATAGATAGATAGATAGATAGATAAATAAATAAATAAGTAAATAAATAAGTAAGTAAATAAATAAATATACACACTGTAAAATCTGACTTGATGTCAATGGATTTTTTTTGTTTGGCTTGATTTTCTTCTTTATTTTTTTCATTCTTGTTACAAAATTAGAGTTCATCTTAGTGGTCCAGTCATGTTGTAGCCTCCAGGGCTATTTGAAGTCTCAAAAACTGCCAAGCTTCTGTGCAGTTGCATGAAAAAAATATCAAGAGGCAATGGTAAAAGTTGGCTGAACGACCATGCGCTTAGGAAGCAAGGTTAAGGAATTTTTGGTCCAATAAATGACACATCCCATATGATCCCATGGGGAATAAATGCTTTTTGTTCACAAGTTTATGCAATACAAATTATTCTTTTATAACCAGGGTCTGGATACACACACCTTCTGCCTGGCTGTTATTATTTCATGTGTGTATTCCAGAGAGCTATGGCCTGTCATTTAAGCCTTGCCCTGTATTTGTGTCATGCTGCTTTGTGTGTCTAGACCAGTTTAGCATTTTTAGAGTCCTCATATATTCAGCTGAAATCTGAGTAAAGCCCTGTGGGACCATTATTTATGGGTTTGTTTTGTTGTTCTGTCATTATTCTGTGCATTTTTGTTACGTTGTGTGAAATGCAAAACTCTTTGGTTACTTTCTGACAAGGGATTAGTTTCATCTAGAGCAAAATAATGCTTTGAATGAGCTTCTGCTGCTAACAGTGAGGAGGATCCTAAGCTCCAAGTCCTTAAACCTTTTATGTGAAGGAATCAGAGGGGAATTTTAAGTTGACTAAACTGATGGAAATTACTGTGCTGAACAAGCCCTAAATAGCTGAAAAGGTTAGACATATGTTTCAGACAAGTGTACTTCAGCAGATTAATTGGAAAGCATTGCAGTGTCAAAGAGTTATGTCGTATGATGAAGAAAATGATAGCAAAAATCACACAGGACTTTTGCATAGACTTTTACCTGAAATTTAATGTGCTAAGTATAATGTAGCTGTTATGTATCATAGACAACATTTTTCCTACTTTCTGTGAGATGCTACTGTTTAGTTATAAATAATATAAAGATGATATCCATTAGAGAATTGGATTAAGCTGTAATTGCAACAAAAATTGCTGCTAAATTATTGAGGTACCTAAAATAAGTCTCAAGATAATGTTACGTGTTCCTATAGTAAAACCAATCTCAGACTGATTTTAGAAAGATTGTTACTATGGAATCCTGATTTGCCATTTTTAAAAATACATTCACATGGAATTTACTGTAAGCAGCTGCTACTGCAGGAATTCTAATGATATTTTATTCAAATTTTAAGGTGGAATGACCAAAGGAAATTTTTAGTAATGAAAAAGGTTGCTTATGCATTATTAAAGGTACCTAAGGGCCTTTAAAAAGTATCATCTACTCCTGCCCATACATTACAAATTTGTTCAAACCATACTATGCATCTTCATTGCATTGGGATTCTAGATACTAAAATTGTTTGGGCACAAGTTCTTAAATTTTGAAAGGGTTAGAGTCAAGTTATTAATGAAAGTGGTTTTGATCACCAAAGTTCAGATGTATTTTCTAGAGAAAATGGCAAGATCAAACCCACAAACTGTAAACGTGTGTCTGAACAGGTTTAACTTCCTCAGAAACAGCAAAGTTTCTCAGTTTGAAAGGGATGGGGTTTTTCCTCACAGAATGCAAAAAATTAGACTGGAAAGTTTTTATTGCTTTTTAAGAAGCTGAAATGACTTTTTCCACATACCGTTTGAAATCCTTTTTTCTACTTCCTGAGCTGCTGGGACACTCATGTTATTGCATGGACTTACATGCAGGGGAAACCCAAGGCTGCCCTCTAATGACACCTTCTCTGGTGATCCAGTGTAGCACAGCTCACTAAAACCACCTTGTAGCATGGCTAACCAAAACTACCCGGGAATTACCATACTTTAGGTTACACAAATCGATTGCAGTAATTCTAGTTCTTCTTTATTTCTGCAGAAAGCCTGTATGTATATTCTGTCAAATGAAGAAATGGTTGCAAATATCTGTGGCGATGTCAATGTTACCGAGTTCACAGAGGGGAGAATGGTTTTCAGTCTTCATAAATCACTTCTGTATGAAAAATGGAAGAAAAAGACATAGTTACCTAATTTATGAAGCAGTAGGCTCTGCTCTTTGCTGAAATGAATTTCATTTTGTCAGCGCACTGCAATTAGAGATTATTAGGAGAGTAATTATGACTGTGCTTTTTTATGTGTTTTGATGCATGTTAGAGCTATTCACTTCTATCA
>NW_008683471.1:0-35358 GCF_000695815.1 Acanthisitta chloris | reverse complement strand
GTATTCTGGCAGGACTCCAGACATGCTACTGCCAATTGGTGCACCTGTGTGCTGGGTGTGAGCTTGACAAAGGGTCCAGAAAGCAAAGGAGTACCTAATTCATTGTAATTGTGCTAGGTTTGGGGTTTTTTTTGGTTGATTGTTTGGTTTTTGGAGCTTTTTATGAGCCTTGTGAGAAACAAATTGCCTTTTGATGGGAAATATGAAGTAAGAGGGCTGTGTTCTGCTTCAAAATGAGCAAAACAGGATTGTTTTGCATTACTGCACAATAATAAATAAAAGGGGGAGGGGTTGGTAAAATAGGATTATACAGAGAATTCTCGTTGCTTTTGAGTACTTAAATAATGTACTTTATACACACTCTTGTTAGGTCCTGTTGTTTGACTCTGAGAGGTAATTTCTGCTAAAAGAACATAGACATATTCCAGTGTATGGAATACTGTGTCTTTCCAGAGTACATTTATTTGATCAAATATGACTTCAAAAAGAATCACACTGTATATTACATATCACATTTGCATATTGCATGTATATATATCACAATAATACAGGGTTTTTTGCTTTATAGACATTTCAGGGTTAACTAAGAAAAGTTTCAAGTATATTACTTTCACCAAAGCTGTCTGTTGGTCTGCAGGGGACATGCCAGATTGAGCCGAAACTGAAACTCAGGAGCAGCTGTAAAATGCTCCCTTGGAGAATTGACAGTATTTCTAATGAAAAGCTGCACTAGAATTTAGTTAATTCACTTTTTCATTCTTCCAGAGTAACAAGGGACGCACAGTAATGGAGCAGGAAGAGCTCTGTTTATGCTTATGCCTACTGCAGAAGCAGTGAGATGACACAAGTCTATAGCTTAGAAATGAGCAACCCTATAATTTTGTAGGCGTAAGAGAACCTTTCCTATAAGTAGTTAATCCTGTGAGAGGATTTTCATGCTTTTTCCATGCAGCATCTGGGAGATTATAAACCTTGTAATTAGAAAAGCAAAAACTGCGAACTCCTTAAACTCAGAATCATGAGCTGTGAGTAATTCTCAAAACTTTACCTATGTGAGGATATGACCTAAGTTTTGCAAACAGGCAGGAGGATAAGTAGAATGTAGATAGATACATAAATAAAAAGTGTTTTGTACTGAGGTGACAACTACTCTCTTAGATCTCTCTGCTTTCCTATGTTCTCCTCCAGTCCATTTTGTAAAACAGAATTACTTCAAAGGATGTTTTATTGTACAAGTTTCTTTCAAATTAATATATCTTATAAAGGAGAAGCTGTGTGGATTTTTAATTTGTGTCCTACCAATTGGACACATAGGGTAATAGAAGTTAAGAAACTTTCAATTATATTAAAAAATTCTATTATGTTAAAATAAAACCAAAAAATAATTTACTGAAACAAGGACATAACAATGAGAACCTTACAAGATCATAAGCTGAAATATGTTTATCATTGGAAAAATTTTTACCAAAATATTGCCAAAATAATGGAGCTGCATAGTCTACTTCTGAGTTCTTGGAGGCACAATCTGGCCATTGGTCTGTGAAAGGCATTAAAACTAAGAGAAATTTTAGAACTCTTAAGTATTTTCTGTCTGTGAAAATTAGGTACCAAGTTGATGCAAGTTTGATTTCTATAGATTCTAGACAACTGTGATAGCCTCCAGTTTTGGTGGTGGTAGAGTTTACATTTGATTCACTCAATGTTTCATGTTGGTAGCGTTTCAATGAGATAATGGGGCAGTTATTTACACTGCTTTTGCTGGGTGTTAAAGGTAGCTTTTCTGATCACAGAGACAGTCCTCCTGTTGGGTTTTTTTGGTTTGGTTTTTTCCCCTGAAAATTCCTGGTTTTATTAGGTTAAGTGATCTCACAGAGGAGTCAAGTATGCTGCAGAGGTCAGCATATGGAAATGGGACCTCCCTTTCAGAACCTGTAGACTCCCATGTTGGCTTGTTATGTCTCCTGAAAATGTACTCCTAATCACCCTGGCAGAATCCCACCCTACCTGCTGTCTGCTGGGGATGCTGCTGAGGCAATTTGACTTCCAATCTCCATGTCTGAGTTAGGCAGCATTAGTATTCCCCCACCATTACCCCTAAAAAAAATCAGCAAACAAATTGTTTTGATTTTGTCTTTGACAGTCCTGCATTCTGTCACTTTCTGTACTAGATAACCTCTTGCTAATCTACATAAAGTCTTGAACTGCTGAACTTGTGTAATTTATCATGTCATTGCAGCTGCCTTCTGGGATGTTGTACAGGAATTTTGAGTATTTTAATCATATCATTTTAATTGGTTTTATGAATGATACTCTTTAAAACTGAAAAATAATTACAGAGTGTAATTTACATTTAGAAAGAGCACATAGCTCATAATGGCCAATGAATAATACATTGACTTGACCCGAAGCTTTTTCAGTGATGATACACTGATACTGAGAGTTTCTAATATGTTTTATACTCTTAATTCTTAGAACAGTGGGTTTTGGGGATTTGGATTTTTTTCCAATGTCAAGCCTCCCTAGAAGGTAAAGATTAAAAGAAAAGACTCTCTGAGGCACCTCTCTGTAAAATAATGAAATTATCTCCTTGCATAATGCAGATCCAAAGGTCTACAGTTAGTATGACAATGTAACTATTCTGTTGGTCTTCCCAATTAATTAATTAATTAATTAATTTATTCCTGTTTATCCATGTTTTCTAGTAGATGAGAAACTAAGACATTTCTAGTTTGCAACTTAACTTGAGTAGATATAATTTAGTATCAAACTAAATCATGTATGCTGCCTCCTATATTACAAATACAATGGGAAATTGGCATTGGTAGGAAAACAAAGCATATGAAAAGCCGTCTATAACTAAATACTATGCTTTTCTGTTGACAGTCTATATATAATAAGATTAAAGAAAATCAGTAACTTCTCTTCCCTAATAAAAAAAAATACTGCATAATTAGCTCTTCCTAATGCCGCAAATCTGCGTGTATATCTGTGCTTGTGATTATTGCACCGTATAAAGCCTGGAGGGCCTGTATTCTCACTTTCAGTATTTAAATAATATAACATTATTCTAGTACTTATTTAGCCTGCTAAGAGTCAGTTGCACCTATTTATAGAATTGAATTAATTATTCATGACTATGAATAAATTTTGTGCCGAAAGTATTGTCAATATTGGTTATGGTGATGCTTCAGGGACACAGGGAAATGTTCAATTAATCCAATCAAATTTTTTAAATGTCAAAATAACAAACTAATTTTTTATCTGAAATTTTTTATTGAAAGGTTTGTGCTGTGTGTTCATTATGTACATTTCTCTTAAGATGGTTTTGGAATAATTGCACTGGTTTTAAGGAAAACTTAAAATTGGTAAACACAAAGTCAGATTTTATATTCCTTTGCAAAATTTATTCTGTCCTAAACTATTAGAACATGGAGTATTTATACAGTTATATAATAATCTGCCTTTTTAAGAAAGAAATTTATTCTGAGATAAGGACACGACTCTAGGAGACTTGGACAGTTAAATTTTAGGTCACATTATATTTCAGGTGAAAGCTCTGCCCATCACTTCATAAAAGTGCTAATAATTTTGTTGCTTATTTTGCCATAAGATCTGGATGCCATAAGAGTTTCTCTCAGAGAGGGGGTGTGCTCACTGTACCTGCAAAACACACTGACACAGTTGTACTAAGCTGCCGTTATTCAGAGACTATGTTAAACATACTGTGTAGTTGCAATGCAAGCTGCTCTCCAGCAAGAAAGCTTCCTGGTATTTCAGTCATAGTATTTTTAACCTTATGTATCTCTGAAAAATCTGACCTGGTACAACGGTATTGCAATGAAAGCTGACTTTTTATGTACTAACTTGACTTATGTGATGAAGTAACACTCTCGTAAATCCCACTCAACAACAGTGCAGTGCTTCCATGCTAAGCGACTAGTGTTCAGTTTTCATTACTCTGATTCTGATTTCTCCTAATATGAATTTATATTTGGGATATTTTTCATTCTTAATCATTAGAAACAGCCCCATTTCCCCATCCCCCACTCTGTCCCTAAACCTCTTCACATTCTGAAGTTGTATTTTTTTGACTTGTTGGTAAAATTAACTGGTAGCAAGTAGGTGTTGCTGTAGATTAACTGTCAAGACAATGGGAGGACACACATAAATTTAAATAATATCTTTTCTCTTGATGCTATTATGTAGTTCAAGATTAGGTTGATATTTCCCCTGTTTCAGTGTCTGTAACATTAATGTACTATTGGCCTTCCTATTACTTCCATATGTTCTAATAAGAAAACAATAGATAGGAACAAGTGCGTTTGAAATGTATTTTTTTAAATAGCACATGAAAGCAAATAACTTTTTTTTTAATTAATAATTGCCTCAGCATTATTTTATTTTTGGTGTGAATAGAGTGAGAGCAAACTAAAGGTATGCAGTGTTCTTCAAAGAAGGACTAAGGTAGACTGTAGTAATTATTAACTTTGGCAGGCAGTTTGGCCATCATGTTCTTTCCATCATTGTTACCACCTTGTTCAAATCTACCAGAACTAAAATTTATTTATATTACAAGAATGGCTCTGGCTGCATATAGGAATGGAATAGGATTTGGCTATTAAGACTAAACTAGACCAGTGTACCCATGAGAACATTAATAGGTCTGTAATGACACTTTCCCTGTTAGAGTGGTGTTGTCTGTATTTATAGACTACATCTCTCAAATGGGTGTATCTTTTTCGAGACAGATGGGAGAGTGGGCACTCTGTACCAGCTGTAGGGAGGCAGGCATTAAGCAGCCACAACTTGCCTCCACTGTTATTTGCACATAGTGCCTCCTCTTAGAAGTCACCTTTGTTAAGTACATATTTCAAATTGCTAGCTGTGGCATATAGGGCTTTTTCCTGAAAGTCACTTTTATTCTTTTATTGTTCTCGTAGAAAGCAATTGTTCTCATATGTTCACAGCAATAGGAATCACTAGGTATTAAAAATAATATACTGAATGAGGTTAAGTGTTCCATACAGAATTCAGTAATGCTTGTGTACAAAGCTACAGCAGGATACAGGATGATTTTAGAGCATAATAAAACCTTTAGTGAATGCCATTCATAAGATGCATGAAGTGCTAATTCTTTGAATTATATTTAGATACTGTTGTTAATATCTTTATATTGTATATACATTCAACATCAACACGGTGTTACTTGAATAACACATAGGTAGCACCAAATAGCATGTGTCTACCAAAATGTCCCCTTGCAATTCTTAGTAACAAGTATAAGTATGTTTTAAATTAAGTACTGTCTCTCCAAGCTACATATTCATCTGCTTGATCAGGTAGCCTACAAAATGTTCTGCTAAATCCCCCATTGTAATATGCTACATAGATTCCACTGCTTCCTCAGGAAGCAAGTACACTGTGCTTAGGGAAGGGGTATGTATATGGATTCACATCATTAAGTCAATGATCCATTCTATTTCACTTGCAGTATTTCTTTCACTGCAAGAAAAACTTCTGAGTACTAGCTGTGTCCTTGGACTTACAAAATACTGTAATAGTGGTAAAATTTCTTCCTTAATACGTTTCTTAAATGAGGCATCTCAGAATTTCCTGCCCAAACACATCCTATTTCCTGCACAGCATATACTTAAATCTAAATTTAGGAAATTGGTGTTCAGTATAACTTTCAGCTTTGCTGTTGTGAATTTGTCATCTGCTGAAAGTTGCCTCTGCTAAACAAAAGGTAGGAATGTGTTTAGGACTTGGGCTGTCAGAGTCCCCTGATGAATACAGGTGCCAACCACTTTTGTCAGGAAAAGTCTGGTTTAGTTTTAACAATCACAAAGAGTGCTATAAAATATAACAATGTTTGCAGAAAGTGAGAAGTAATAACTAAGAGGGCAGGAATGGTTCCATTAATCCAGATATGCCCTAAATTTCATGGGAAGACCTTTGCCAATGGTATTCCTGTCCTCATCATTGTCAGTAGCAAATTTCAGTTTCAAAGTATTTCTTTGATAAGGAAACTGGAGCATGAATCATCTTCACTTTGAAATGGACTTTAACTGGTCTTGTGGTACAGTGAAAGGCAATGACAGACTCAAAAAACCCTGGGATTTTTTTGGAAGCTCTTTCATGCGTTCCTGACATCTAGTTTAAATATCATGTGCTGGGTGTGGTGCTCTAGTTAATAAAACTGTTCTACGATGAGGCACTTGCTCTTGAGCAAATTTGGTTTCCTTCTTGCCAAAGAAAATCCAATAGCTAGAAGCAGGTGAAAAACAACCTTAGGAGTTCATTTGCAACAATAGAAAGAGCAAGCGTCATAAGGAAATAATCAGCAGATGTGAAAAATCAATAAAATAACCAAGTTGATCTATAGCTCCTAATGATAGTGTTTACTTCCATGGTATATTGTTAACTAGGTAGTCAACACATCAGTCACATTGGAATTCCTCTAACATTCCTAGTAACCTTAGAATTCATTGGACACTGCAGACAATTGCCCAGTCCTTCAGTCACTTGAGCCGGCAAGTTTTTGGCCAACTTTGAATCTTACATATGATGATTGGAAAACCAAATAAATTTAATACTGCATGCACTTATTGAATAATTGAATGCAACAATTGAACTCAGAGCATCTTCGATGCATCAAAGAAGAACAGCGTTCTGCCCACTCTGTAATCTCTGAGAGTTTTCACTGTTGTAGACTGACCTGGGATTGCAGCACAAAGAGACTATAAATGTGCAACCTTACTCTGATTGTAAGTGTCCCTTCATCTGGCCATGAATAGGAAGAAACAAGAGCCCCTTTTTTGCTCCTCTTTGATGTATTTGTGCATGTAATTTTGCAGAAACTTCTACATAAATATTGCAGACTTTCTGTGAGTGCCAGCTCTTATTCACAAAGCACAACAGCCTGGCTTTCTCTGCTGCAACATCTCTATTACTACAGAAGGTGACTCTCCATGGTGGTACAAATTTGCAGATGGAATACAAAGTTTAAAGCTGGATATTACTGTGGAGTACATCTAATGACAAAACTAGTACAAATTACATTTGTTCTGTTTCAAGGGCTGATATGGTGGCAATGTCAACAAGTGATGGTAAGTGCTCCAGAGAGAGAATTATGCTGCCTGAAATTTGATGTGGTGTTGAATACAAATTTTCTTTAGTGCTCAGATTCTTCTCTTTGACATAGGTCAGATGATAAAAACTTGGAAAACCAAAAAGGCAAATTATACCTGTGAGGAAAATTATAGAACTTCAGGCTTGTAATAGCTAATAAAACTTAGAGCTTCACAGTTTATATATGACAGACTTCCATGGACATCAACATTATTTCCTGATGAATACTTCTGAAGTAAAAGCTATTTATATCAGTAAAACAAAATAATTGATTATAATATGCTATCAAATAAAAATTTCTTGCTTAACACCCTTTTGAAGACTGTAAAATAGGGTCTATTTTCTTTTTCTCTGTTGATTCTTCTAATTACCTGTATTTTCTAGTTGAGAGAATGGAGTGTATTTAAAATCAGTTACTGATTTAAAGAATAACTTATGCTCCTCTTGAAACAAGAGAAAACATTTAGTCATAGAACAAATTATGCAAATAATGCAAAAATAGGATTAGCTACTTTTGCACCATTATTTCCTCTAGCTCTACATATTATTGGTATCAAGGATCTTCCACATGGAGGTGGAGCAAGAAAAGTGCCATACAGCTCCGTCAAGAGAAAATATTATAGGAAAACTAATTCAGAGGTAATAATGGAGTTCTAGAAATGGAGAACTTTATAATGCCCTGTTACTCTTACAAATTTCCAACTATGTTGTTAGGCACCTGATACTGAGAGGTCAAGAGATTAGACTAAAAGCTTTGTACGATAAAAACTCACAACTTGCACTGAGTGCTTGCACATTTTTAATCATGGAGGATTGCTGCATGTTCCTGAAGGAGGAAGCTCACATGAATGCACATCTATTTAAGAAGAAAGATAAAGGGAAATTCTTAATTGTAGCTTAGAAAGTGAAAGGGACAATGAGGGCCAGAATTTCTAGCTAAATGTGGTTTCTTGCTCTCAGTATTGCAGTCATCTTATTTTTATAGTTATATTTCAAAATAAACTTGAAGCATCTCTTCTCTGCAAAGGAGTTAGATATAAACAGCACCTTCACACTTCACTGATCTGTTTCTTGCACACATTCTGAGTCACTCACATGCACTTCAGGGACAGCTATTTTTTCTCTGTTTTTCTCTTCTCTGTAGAATTCTAATATCAACAGTGCTCTAGGGAAGGGAGGGGCAATATATTCCACCATATCATCACCATTAGCACTGATTCCAAAATGTTAATTGTTCTCAGTGACCAAGATAAATATAAACATTTCTCACTTTCAGATTCCGATGCCAACCAGCATGTAGTGGATTTCTCTTTGCCTTTTATCTGAAGTATGTTTCTCATACTAGAATTACTTTTTCAGTAATTTTTACTAGTAATTGTAGTATCTACTGTAGTACCTGTAGGAGTGATTTTTCTGTTACTTTTCTTTGTGGTTTTCAGAAATCAGTGCAGAAAAAATATTCCAATTCAGCATTTATTTTGAAGAGAGTAGCATTTTGAGTAGCTTTCATTTTCTTACCCCTTTCATTGGCAAAATCATTCTTGAGGATTTGTTCTTAAAGCAGTTTTCACAAGAAATGCATGAGACATATCAAGCTGTAAAGTTTCATAGCCACACATACTCTTTATAATTTAATTGATATGAGTAGTTTTGAGTATTGATGGACTTTCATACAAGGTTTGAATTATTTTTGTGGTGTTGAATACAGTTCCATGTTGTTAGACATCGGATATTCTGAAGAAATCTTTAGGAAGAGTGCTATTGAGGAAGTTTCATATGCAGATACAAAACCTCAAAACAAGTCACCAACCTAAAAATGTTTTTTGTCTACTTTTCAAGCCACATGTTGTTTTACTAGAATACTTGAAATAGACCTAAATATGCAGCTTGTTTTTTTATTTTATTGCTTTGGTGCTATCTGAATTCATCCTAAAATAAAAATTGATTAGAAGTTAAACCACAGAAATATTTTCCTTGGAAATTCCTGTAACTATAGTCCTATTTACTTACGTATTTCTGTGTTTAAATTAAATAGAGACATAAAACTGCGTTCATTAGTAGCTTATCCCTTCAAAATCTGATGGAATTGAAAGACTTAAATGGTTACAAAAGGAGGATAGCTGGGAAATAAATTGTTATTAAATACAAAATCTAAATCTATGTCATTGTGTACTAAACATAAGAGGGTTAAGTAGGCTGCCAGTAGCACTGTTTAATTAAAAATGGCTTATATTCCATAGTTCTGCTATTAAAGTCTGTCTATTTGAATCAATTCCACACTAAAATTGTCCTGTTAAAATTCTTCTAACAGCATATGGACAGGTTTTTATGTTGGTCAAGCAGATGCACACAGAATTCTAATATGTATTTAAGGAGATACCCTTTTGACAATAAAAAGACTTAACCTATATTTACAGCTGGGATTTGCATGAGGCTTTATTCAGTGAGGTATTAGTGGCCACTATCATGCTACACATGCAAGGATCTTTTGTGGTTATATTCAAATAAGAAAAATTCGAATCAGCACAATGAAGATTATGTCATAGATACCCTTTTCTTTCAAATTATATATATGTATATTTATATGTGTGTATGTTTATATAAAACCTTAAATCAAACACAGGCTGTGAACAAGTACTGTGAGTGCTTTCTGACTAATTCAGCACACTGCCAGCTGTCAAAAAGCCTTTAGTCTGAAGTATGTTTCCCAGTACTGCACTAAAAAAAATCTAAATAGTGAGTGACATGGTTTTTAAAAATGACTGAAATGCCTAAACATTTTAGAGCATAAAGTTTTCAACATGACATTCCTGAAGTTTGTGAGAGGGAGACACAGAAGGGTCACAGAAGATGTGTTATGTTTATGTTGACTTGCCCTGATTTGAACTTTGAATGTTCCTTTGAGCCCCAGTCAAATATTTAGTTGTGCTGTGCTGCATACTGGACACAAAGTGTAAGCAAGACAAAAGCATATGCAAGTTAGGTTAGACAATATATTCTGGGGTTAGTTAACACAAAATCCCTAGGGAAGGCAAGAGGCAGTAAGAACAGCATAATGGGAAGTGGGCAGGGTACACTACCTTTCCCATACTAAGTTACTTTTCAGGTTACAAGTGCAAGGAATACCAATGCATAAGGGCTATAAATTTAAGTGGGAGACATCTCAAGTGTTTAAATTGTTCCTGGGCAAAATGAGTACCAATATTTGAGGAAAAGGTGAGCTGTTTCATGACAGAACAGCAACTGCTGGCAGATTAGAAATGAAAAAAAAAGGTTAAAGAGTATTTCAACAAAAACATGTGCAATGAAACAAAGACACAGTTGCCTACCCCCTCCTCTACCTGAACAAAATAAGATCACCACTTTGATGATAGCTCTCCATTCATGTAGATAAACCTGGTGCAGAGAAATTTTGGGTTTATTTTATAAGGTCATGTAGAATGCAAGTTATTGTTTATGAGATTTTAATTTAGATTGGTTAACTTTCTCTGAGCTTTTGATGTGACCCCAGAGGAGGTACTGGCTATGATGGATATAGCAGACGTATAATATACATAGCAAAGTGGATATTCTTATTCATGTACTTGAGAAATTGAGAAGCACTCTTAGAATCATTGCCTCTCACAATGTTTTGGGTTTGGTTTTTTTTAAAATTTCATAAAAATAGTTGCATTTAGTGCTGTGAAGTAAAATGGCACCATCCAGTCTGTATTTTCAGGCTTAACCTAACTGTAGTTAACCTTAACCTGCAAAGGCTGCAGTTCAATACATTTTGATTTTCAGCATCAGAAGTTCTTATCTCCAAGCTGAACACCTATACAAAGGACTCTTCCTCTTTTTGCACATGTCCAAGCTCATTCTTCAGCTTTGCAGTTCATTGACTTCTGCAGAAATGTGGAATTGAAGCTGTCTACAATGGGTGGCTGGCCAGCAGCAATCAGTCCTGTTCAGAAATGCTGCCTGCTGCTCTGCCTCTGCTTCATGATTTTACAGATCCCTAATCCACAGGATCCTTCTTAATCCATCCCTGCTGGCTTTCATTTCTAAGGTTTTATTATGAGGTTATACCTCATGTAAAGACCTTTAACTAACTATAATATTTGCAAAGAACATTTTTAAACATTCATCATTGTGACCTGTAACATTTGTCCTCTTCAGAAATATTGCATCTGTTTGTGTACACACTCTTCAATATTGGTGATACTACTGAGAAAGTCTAATTAAGGGTATGGTCCCATTGAACCAGGAAGGGTAATAATATAGAACTGACTACGATGAGCACACAGTGTAACAATTTGACACATCAAATTAAGAGATGACTGGAATAAAGGTGTAAAAGCAGAAAAGATTAAATTACTGTGTGGGACATAATACTTGTATATTCCACGAACATATATTTTACATGGAAAAATGGGTGAAACTTCCAGGGTTTTATAGCATTTTACATGTTTCACAGTTGAGTTTATCAGCAGTGCATGTCTGTTGTTTCTAGACCTATAATTTGTGCTCTTAAAGTCTCAATACTCTAAAGTAATTTAGGAAAGACAAAATTCTAATAGACACCAGTGACAGAAGTATGTCTTTCAGAAGATAAAGAATAATGAAAGACTTAAATATTCAAAACCATTATAAAACATGAGCACGTGAAGAGGTGACACTTCATTCCCATCCAACAAATATCACGCTATCTTGCTTTCAAAGTGTATGATCTTTTCATGCAGGTTCTTTCATACAGTGTCAGGAAGTGACATGGTAAAAAAGTACACATACAAATTTCTGGATATCACGAAGAGATAACCAATTTTTTTTTTCATTTTTTTATTCACTTGTAAGAAAGTGATTTTATTGTTTTTAACCAGACTGTTCTCATAAGTTTTGTTTCAGAATGCTGGTGTACGAAGTACAGCACAATTTCCTCATGTGTGTGTTTGTAAAAGTATTAGATCCAAATGTAACAAAGGGGGGTTTATCATCACTTCATGCTTTGGAAGATTTAGAGGTCTGGAAATGAAAGTATTAACTCTACAGAAGGATATATATTGGCTGTAGTTCTTGGGGTGACAGTCTCACCTCTCTCTTAAAAATAATGAGTGTTAGGTCATTCAGGATGAATTCAGGGGTCTTCTATGGCACAGCATAGCCAAGTTTATGGCTGTCATATTTTGTTTAGTTTCTATGTCTGGTTGGTACAGTTTGGGCTGGGCTTCATTTTAAGTCTTTGTCATGGTTTAACCCCAGTCAGCAATCAAGCCTCACACAGCCACTCGTTCACTCCCCCATCAGCAAGTGGGAGAGAGAAACAGAAGGGTAAAAACTCGAAAACTCATGGGTTGTGATAAAGACAGTTTAATAGGGAAAGCAAAAGCTGCACACACAAGCAAAGCAAAGCAAGGAATTCATTCACTGCTTCCCACAGGCAGGAGGTGTTCAGCCATCTCGAGGAGAGCTGGGCCTCATCATGTGTAACAGTTACTTGGGTACTCAAACACCACCGCTCCAAACGTCTCACCCTTCCTCCTTCTTTCTCCCACTTTATATCCTAACCGTGATGTTGTATGGTGTGGAATATCCCTTTGATCAGTTTGGGTCACCTGTCCCAGCTGTGCCTCCTCCCAACCTCCCATGCACCCCCAACTTCCTTGCCAACTTGACAGTATGGGAAGCAGAAAAGGCCTTGGCTCTGTGTGAGTTCTGCTCAGCAATAACCAAAACATCTCCATATTATCAACTCTGTGCTCAGCACAAATTCAAAGCATAGCCCTATGCTAGCCACCACAAAGCAAATTAACTCGCCTTCAATCGAAACCAGCACACTCTTACTTTTGCCTGCCTTTACTTGTAAGAAATGTCATAGAATGTACTTTTTGTTCTGTGTGCAACTCACCCATATACCCAGATGAATGCACTGAAGAAGTGTATTCGGCCTGGAGACTTGAGCACCACCTGAAGCTTGGGGGCTGCTGAGACTGGCTGCAGATACATACCTTTACTTGTACATACTATTGCCAGGCTATGTAGTGATAAAATCATATCAGAACTTAGAAAATTCCTCTCTGAAGCCTGCTGATGAATACTGCTATTATATGTGAGCAGGGTATTCTTGTTTTTCTGCTGTGAGAGTTAACAAAATTTCAGCATTGTGTAAACACTGTGAAAGAAAATTAGCTATCCCATCTGCTTTCCTCTGACTAACATTTCTTCCATCACATGTTTAACACTACGCCTCTCTGATGGAATTAAAAATAGATGGTTACAGAGGAGCCCACATCTATTAACTGACACTCAGTCTTTGAAACTTACAACCATAAAATCACTGGAGTAACAGACCTGACCAGACATATATATGAGTCAGATTTTCATTAAAGGCTCCAGTTGCATGCACTGTTCCTGTGAGTTTGGTGAGTCTTACACAAACTGGAGAAGTGAAAAAGGTTGATTTAAATTTATCAGGACAGTGAAAAGCAGAAGGTTTCATTTATTCTAATACCAACCCATCACTGCAGTATGTGATCACCTCAGAATCACTGTTATAGTGGCAGTGAATAATTGATCTTTTTGATAGGAAGCACAATACAGAAATTGAAAAGTAAAGCCATTCCACTCTGAGGTTGTCACAGCCTAAAGGGTTATCTGACCTATGGGTGTGTAGAGATCACAAGTGTGGGTTTGTAGGACATGAAGGCTTCATCCTTTAAATCTTGACTTTATTAGTGGTTACCACAAACATCACAAAGTAAACACTAGTGTGTATACCTATGGTGAATAAAGAAAATATAGGTCAAACTATTACAAATTGTCAGCAATCAATAGTATAGCAGTGATCAATAGTAGCAATAATCAATAATAGCAGCAATCAAATATATATAGAAAATATTATGTATTACTACAAACTTAGAAATGGTGAAGCAAACTTATCAATAACATAACAGCAGATATACTTATGACAGGTTACTTATATGTATATGGTACCAAGGGCATTAAACATATTCCAGAAAGGGCCAAATCATCCCAGAGGGGAGCACCAACCCATCCCAGAAGGGATCCAAACCGTCTCAGAAGTGGAAGGACAAAAGGAATGGACCCAGTATTTTGTTCTGGACTGTTTTCCTGTTCTTGCAGTTAGAGTAGACAATAGCAGTTCCTGATTCATAGTTAGAGTATTTTCCCCTTTTTCCAGACTACTTTTTATGCTTTCAGATGATAAATTGCCATAATGGCTCATTGGTTTTGTGCTTATCAATGGTATCTCAGGATGCCTCTGTCAGCTGTGCTTCAAGGATGCCAGTTCAAGGATGATTCTGGTTCACAGGCCTACTTCCCTGGCTAACAGCTCCCAGACTGTAGGTATGTTCTCTCTCAGTAGTTCCGCAGACATTTTCTTCTATTCAGTATTGTTCCCTTCTAACCAGCTCACTTTTATGGCTGCTATATATCAGAGCTGTAAGTGCAAGTTTTAATTGTTCTATTAATAAGAACTTTTCAGAAAAAAAAGTGAAATACTTGTTTGCAAAGCTGGTAGTTTATGTAGGTAATGTAAGTAAACTAAGAATATGTAATGTCGTCCTCTCTTTTACGTATTGTTTAGTAGCTGTGACATAGATCCAGGATCAGGTATAATGTCCAAGCAACCTTTAGATTCCTTCTGTGCTTGGGAAGATTTGCCATCTTCTAGGAGAGGGTGAAGCAGCCAGGCTGATCTTTCATTTGCACCAAGACATCATGTGTAACAACTGAGTAGGACGAGGATGAAAATCCTAGGATTCCATTACTGTAGGAAGTGCTCCAACCAATCTCAAAGTAATTTTCTCTTCTGGAGAAAATAGCCACATGTAAAGGGGAATAATTCTAATAGGAATTGTTAAAGTTCACAAATATTTTGTGATCTTAATCCTGTGAACGTTTACCTGAGTGGCAGCAGACTTTGGTTTATATCTGCATTCTGGAAATGGTAGGCATGACTGTGCTCCCTATTGTGTGAATCCCTTAGCTGTATGGTGGATGGACATGGGGCTCTCAGTTCTGTATTAGAAATTCTTTCAGTAATTTAGACAGAAGTAAAAGAGAGATGCTCTTGCCAGTTCACAGTGGTGGACAGGAGACATGCAGCTTTAGTGTTTAAGTGCTAACTAAACTCCCTCTGGAAAGTCACGTACATAATTTTTTAGTTTCTAACAGGATTTCAAGTGTATGAAAACTGTTTAACAGCAAACCCAAACGATGGGCATAGTTCTATGATTCTACGGAACTGAAGAAACTACATAACGACATAAACTCTCTTAAACAAATTTGCATGCAAAATGTTTTATTCTCAGTTTTACTGAATGATGATTGAAATGGAGTATGTTTTCAAAACAAATTGAGATGAAATCATAACTATGATTTCTTTGAAATTTCTTTCTTATTGTAGAAACATTGGGTTGTTTCTCTAACTATACACTATTGAATTATTCTGTATCACATAGGGTTGCAAAATGTATTACATTTTTCTTCCTAATAGATGCTTATCATTAATCCCATCATTGTATTTGAGACAGATGGATGTATTCTGAACTACACTTGAATTAAATAAGATCTGAAAATAATTACATTCAGTCTTTCTTAGTACAGATTCTGGATCATAGTGCCTATTTATTAATCTCTCTCCACTTCTTTGCTGTAGAACTGTTTTCTTAACTGATCAGGGTTTTTTGACCCTACTGTTAGAAATCTTGATGTATTGACAAAGCTAAGATCTTCATTACATTATGATGACTGGCTGTGTGTTTTATGGGGATTGTTCTTCTGGAGGCTACTAGCTCATATCTTTCTTTTCTCTTTCTAGCTGTGTTTTATGAGCTTTTTCTAGCTTGTAAAGATAATACTTGAAGTACACAGCATACAGATGACAATTTACTAGGTTGTTACAGTTGCCAAATTTTCAGTGACAATATGATGTAATGTTTTGATTTTTTAAAAATAAATATTGGACAGCCATATACTTTTTTAGCCCCAAACTAATGTTCAACAAGTTCTATTTTTTTATTAAAATTGCAAAATTTTATTAGTGTTGTTGTCAGAGCCTCATGATTTAAATTTGTATTTTTACACTAATCAACAAAATACTGCTGTTTTGCAAACTATATTCTGTATTTTTATATATGCATTTGTCTATATCTGCAGTTATGATGTACTCAAAAAGATTGCTTTTATCTGGATATCCAGTCTTTCATGTTGCTGTGTGGGTGAGACAGAAAACAGTATAGCTACTACTTATCCAGTGATGCAGTGATGCTAATTCTTTGGCTGTTTGAGTAAGTGTTGCCAGGGTAATGTTTTACTCTTTTTATTGAATTTGTTTATTGTAGTCAGTGAGGTGTGTGCCCTTGAATTTAGTGTTTCAAGCTGTGCTGTCATATCAGTTTTATATGGGCATCATAATTATTGTTGCACTTGAAAATCATGTTGCTTGGCTAGGTAGAATAGCTGTGTGCAGAGAAGTAAGATAGTAGGTATCAGGAAACCTTTTCTTTCCTGGACTACTCTGAGGCAGCATTAAGGCAGTAGCAGCATAGCAAAGGAAACTGGGCATGTGTAAGTGCCTGGCTGTCTTGCTTATTTTCCTCACGTTTCCTGGTGTACACAACTTCAAGCACCTTTGTCATTATTTTCAAAAGATTTTCAACATAATTTTCTATTTATTTTCATTAAAAAATCATAACTATTCCAATATATTCTGTTAGTAAGTTTGGTCTAATTTATGCTTCAAGTAGCTGAAGGGAATATTATATATTTAAGCTCTACAGAGAGACCTGGACTGACTCCATCAATAGGCTGAGGACAACTGCATGAGGTTCAATAAGGTGAAGTGCTGCATTTGGGGGACTACAGCCCCATGCAGTGATACAGGCTGGGGCAAGAGTTGTTTGTCAGAAAGGGACTTAAGAGTGCTTGTTGGCAGCCGACTCAGTATGAGACAAGGATGTGCCCAGGTAGCCAAGAAGTCCAATGACATATTGGCCTGTATCAAGAATAGTGTAGGACTAGGGAAGTACAGGGCCCTGTACTTGGCCTTGGTGAGTCCACATCTCAAGTGCTGTTCAGTTTTGGGTCCTCGCTTCCAAAAGGACATCAAGGCAATGGGGAAAGTCCAGCAAAAGGCAATGTGATTCATAAAAGGTCTAGAAAACATGTCATGTGAGGAATGACTGAGGAAGTTGGGTTTGTTTAGCCTTGAGAAGAGGCAGCTCAGGGGTTACCTCATCATTTTCTACAACTACTTGAAAGGGAGTTCTAGAGAGGTGGGGGATGGTGTCTTCTGCCATACCTTCTATGAGAGGACTAGAGGGAACAGTCATGAGCTGAGATGGAAGATTCAGATTAGTGTTAGAAAAAAATTTCCACTGTTAGGGTGGTCAGACACTGAAATAGATTGCCCAAGGAGGTGGTATTTAAGAGGCATCTGGATCTGGTGCTGGAGGCTATGGTTTAGAGTTTAGGGGTTACAGCAGAGTGCCAGGTTAATGGTTGGATTTGATGATCTTAGAAGTCTCCTTCAATCTTGATGATTCTATGATTCTGTATGGAGAAAATAAACAACTTTTTAAAAAGTTCAAAAATATATTTTTTTCCTTGCAGCATTTTGGATTTGGACTTTCAGTCAGTATGGCATCGAGTGATAACGCAGTGTCAAAACTGACAGTTGAAAAAGAGTTTTAAAAAGCTTTTGTGAATAAACATGCTGGTTTAATACATAAAGACACACAATCCTCAGTCTGCTGTTCTTCACTTGCAAAATTTTATATATATAATCGTTTCAGTTCTTCCCTTTACACTGAGATTTTAATTTAATTTTTGAATGTGCTTTTCCTGATGTTTTTCATAAAAGCTTTTGTGAAAAGACTGGCTAGTGTCCCTGTTCCAGATAGCCAAGTTATCAAATGTAGAATTCTACATTTGAACTATATTTACTGGAGAGGAGTAATCAGTTTTATATGCATTTCTTCCTCAGATAATGTTGAGGAACACATTCAGTGCCGGTTGCTCAATTTGCAAGCTCCAGTGCCAGCTGCAGATTGAGTCCTGGTGGGCAGGAGACCGAGCCTGAGGCAAGAGGCTGTGAACTGCTGACCCTTTGCATAACAAAGGGCACGGGGACCTGTCCCAGCCAGGTGACTGGACACTTGGCAGGAGCCGACAACCCCCAGACGTTGACACCCTTAGACAGTAAGGGTACAAAAGCCCAGTATTTCCTTTGTTCAGAGGCACCAGCTTGGGCTGTTATTGTGCTATTTTATTATATAGTTTTGGCACCATTATTAAATTATTTTAAGGACTGGAACGTCTGAGACTCTGCTTAGGGAAACCTTGGGTTGAGATGGTAAGGAAACCTGAACTGACTGTGTGAGTGTGGGGAGTGCAGATGCAAAGGGACCTTCATTTGAGCTCAGGTGGTCCAAGAGTGACTCCTGGATGGTTGGACAGGGAAGTTTCCTTAACAGTAGAACCTGACATAGGTCAGATGACCTTTGGTTTTGTATTTTGATTGTGAGGATTTTTTGAGATTGTGCGTTTCTTTAACTCGACTCTGTGGATGAACACATTTCCCTGCCCTGGTGCAATATAAAGATGAAACTATATCTAAGGGCTAATGCAAATAATATTTAGTTTTCAATCACATAGATAAACTAATTTTCAGATCCTTTCAGGAGATAGTAAAAAAGGGGTTCTGTTTTGCTTCTTCCTTACTTACAGCTACTTCTTTATTTTCAGAATAAGTGCGTCCACCTCCTCTCCATTGATACTATCCACCTTTGGGCTGCCTTTCCAAGGTGTAGTTTTGATGCCACTACTCATTTTTCAAACGACATTAAGGTGATGCTAAACTGATTTCTGATATCTGGCTGTTGCCCAAAGGGTTGCGAACAGCCAAAAAAAAAGTCTTGTTAATTTGTCCTCACTGCCGCTTGGCAGCGTCATAAGCAGTTTCAGTTCCTGAATTCATTCCATGAATGTATCACTGCACTGCTGTGTATTTCTTTGGTATTTAGATGTCTTTTGGTATCTCAAAGGACGGTGGACTTTGGGGGTGCATGTCTTTAAATGCAAAGAAGAATAGTGCTGCTGGAATCTGTGAATTAGACTTCTGTATTCATCAGGAAAAGCAAAGAAGGCAAACCCAGCAAAGTGCAGGCAACCGGTGTACATGAATCCCACACATACATTGTTTATACACACATGAAACGTTCCCTTATGCCATTTTTCAGAAAAGTAAAACTCCCAGAGCCATACTTGCACAGTGCCTAGCAAACATGTTGGCAAGTTATAGCATAAATTATTTTAAATAATAATTGCTATAAGACATCAGGAGTGTGTGTGATAGCTCTGACCTATTCATGACCTGCAGAATGTTGTACAGTAAGACTGGAAGGGAGAGAACCAGATGCCAGATGTCTTGAAAGCTAGCCCAACAGAGTAGCATTAAATCCCCGAGGAATTAGCACTATCATATGCCTATCCCACTTGTATCTTCAAGATAAAGCTGAGGTTATAGTTACAAAAGTGGTACCAGTTGCTCCTTTTTGTCTGCTCACAGTCATATAGAATAGCGGTGTCCCAGAGTCCTCCACAGTCCGTGCAGAGCTGAACATCTCTCAGGAATGCACAAAGGTGCTGCATTCTGCACTCACCCAAGGGCACATTTCCTTCTGCCTCGTCCTGCTTCCAGGTGATCGGAAGGCAATTGTCCCTCTGAAGGAAACTCGACTTGCTTGCACATGCCTTCAGGGAAATGAGGGCTATATTCATTGAAACAAAATAAAATTGTGATTCACTGTCCTGTTTGGTTTTTTTCTTATGTAGAAATCTGATTGGAACAGGTACAGATTTTGAATAGGCTTCGCTTGACTTTTGTGGGGCAATCCAAGTTTTATGCTGTGGTAGAAAACGATTTAGGCATGGTTTTGGATTTGCCGTATGCTATAGTCATAGAGTAAAAATGAGACTTCAGGAAACAAAGTTTTCAATTAGATCATGTATGATTCACTGTTTTCAATGTTTTCAGAATTTTGACTTAATTTTGCCTTTAACAAATCTCTGATAGTCCCTGTGATCCATACCCTATTTTTGAGATTTATTTCTCTCACAAGATCTGTGAGATTTCTGAAACCTGTATAAGCTCCATAGGTGTGCTCAAACTCTATTTAACCTGGATCTGTCAGAGGTCTGATCTCTAGAGGCCAGTTTAACATCATTCTTAACACACCTTCCTAAACTGTATTTGTCTTATTGCAGAGCAGTAAGCACACGTGTGAACTGCTGTATCTTCTTTCCCCACAGTCTGGGCTTCAGTGAGAAGAGGGATTGGTACTGTAGGCTGGGGACAGGTCTGACAGTTGGTTGATTGAGGGAGCAGGATTTTAGGGAGTGCAGGAAAACACTGTAGGTGTCTTTGGTTATTTGTTTATTTTTTTTATTTTTATTTTCTCTTTCCCTTCCTTCCTTCCTTCCTTCCTTCCTTCCTTCCTTCCTTCCTTCCTTCCTTCCTTCCTTCCTTCCTTCCTTCCTTCCTTCGTTTTCAATACTAGTTATCAATAAAATGGCTTGGAACTGAACCTGGAAGATAAATATCAGATGATTCATGTTTCATTAGACATAGGAAAAGAGTGGTCGGCATGATTTCCACAGATCTAGTGTTAGATCTTGGTTAGAAAACCAAGCAGCATAGTATTCCAACATGTTAATATGGTTTCATATTTTTGCACAATATCGTAATTCACGTTGAGGTGGTGGAGTGTGTTCAGAGAAAGGCAGCAAAGCTGGGGAAGGGTGTAGAGCACAAGTCTGATGAGGAGTGGCTGAGGGAGCTGGGAGTGTTTAGCCTGGAGAAAAGGAGGCTCAGGGGGGACCATATCACTTACTACAACTACCTGAAAGGAGGTCATAGTGAGGTGGGGGCTGGTCTCTTCTGCCATGTCTCAAGTAAAAGGACAAGAGGAAATGGCCTTAAGTTGCCATTCTTGGGTAGGTTCTTAACAGATATTAGAAGAATTTTTTTCACTGAAAGAGTTTTTAGGCACTGAAATAAGTTGCCCAGGGAGGTGATGGAGTCACCATCTCTGGAAGCATTCAAGAGGCATCTAATCTGGCACTCGTGGATATGAGTTAGGGGTGACTATGTTGGTGTGTGGTTGATAGTTGAACTAGATGATCTTTCTTTAAAAGGCTTACTTAATCAGGTATTGCCTTACCTTGCTTCATCACATAACAGTATTGTGGAAAGACTACTATGCAGACTGCAAGATCTGTCTTTCTACCTCTGAGGTTTTAATGGATAGATCTTGCCAATTTTTATATGTAAATTTAACTCTGTAGTGGTAAAACATTCCCTGTAGTTCAGTGAGAGTAATCTCCTGGACAAAGTAAAGTGTACATACCAGAGAGCTACTATTGATATAGACAGCTGTAGAGGGTGTTTTCTCCTTTTTACTTATTTTTCTGCAGACTATCACCATCAAGCATGTAAAAATTATTAACTTATGTAGAGTATGTGTTCCTATATATATATGTACAAATACTGCTCTGAGGGAGACTTTTATTTTATTTCTGAGATCAGGATTATCATTATTTTCTAGCAAGTCTTGTTTCATGTGACCTGGACAGCAAGATCACTTGAAAGTCCACTGTAATGATCCAGTAAAAAATGCAGTTGTTATATGTTGTAAGCCAAGGAATATCAATGTCAGAATGCATGATTTTTCACCTACTTCTTGTAGGTTAATTTAGAGAATTGGATAAAACTTCATTTTAGTCCTTCCACAGAAGCTTGAAATCATGATCTCATCTAGTCTTTGTCACTATTTCCATCTAGTTGTGAAATGCAGGCCAATTTGGTGCATATGTGGGCCATTACTTGTGATTATAGTTTGATGCAGTCTTGAGAACTCCAGGAGTTGTAGCTTGGCTGTGTATGCACCTAGAGTTCATTTCATAGGTGACACATTTTCTGAAAATGTTTTCAGGTGTGTCACAGCCTCACACAAGGCTTTTCTAAGTGGAAACTCAAAAGAGACATGAGAATGAGACTGGAAACATTTCTGAGTTCATCATTAGGATACAGTTTGAGACTCTGTCCCCCTGCATGTGGTTCCCAGCAAATAGTAGCTGAAGGGCTCATCCCAAGCAAGACTATATGCATGTTCTAGAGATTAATTTTCAGAACTTTCTCTCCCTCTTAACCTTGTTTTCTCCTCTGGTGAATTTTAATGCTTATGCATTTTCTGAAAGGAAGCCCAAACTGTAATAGAAAGTTTCATTAATATTAATTCTAATAGGTTATAGTTACTAAGGTAGAAAGCACTATGTTGATGCTAAACTATTAGGTGTTCCTTAATATAATAAATATTTCATCAACATGTATGAGATGGGAATTGCTGCATTACTTGCACTGCATAATCTTTCATAGATTTTGTATCTCAAATGATTGCCAGTAAAATCTTCATGACAATGTGAAGTATTTGCCTCAATATACACAGATTGAAGACAAACATTTTTAGAATTAATGAACAAATTTGATACTTTTTATTAATTTTTTTTCATTTATCTGCTCTTATACTTGACATTTTAGGTACTGTAAGTCCAGTTGGATAGGAAATTATCATGGCTACAAGGAAATAACTTTACAGCATTAATCAGGGATTACCCATTTCCAAAGTTTCCCATAGCAGGCCTGAAGAGTCAAAATACTGGACTTTCAACCTATCAGCTGCTAGAATTGAATTCAATAGAATTCATTTTATACCTTTTGTCACTATGTATTTAATCACAGTTTTACAAGAGGAAAAAGAGACACAACGGTTTACAAGATTATTTGAAGGATTAGGCTAAAATTACTCAGAGAATATTGCTGTTAACAGTGATGGACAGCAAAGATGAATTAGTTAACAGAGCTCAGATGCAGCAGTCAAAAGTATACAGTAGACTTACCTTTTTACACAGTGCAAAATTAACTGAAAACATCATATATATGAAACATGGCTAAATTGAAATATGAAAAATGTGTGAATTATTTACACATTAGTCTAGATGCATTTGTTTCAACTCTTTTTTAGTAGTTGTGTGTATGTATATAGAGAGACTGAAATATAATTTAAGATGCATTAAACATGCCTGAGACTGAAATAATGAATGGATAAAATTTATAATGTGTATGTTTTCTTGTGCTGAAGTATTGTTTATTTAAAACAGTGCCATGCTGACATAATATGGGCTGTGTTTTAGTTCTAATGCAAAGTTCTGGAGCAAAAGTGTTGTTAAAGATATATGTAAATGTGATACCCTGAAGTTGCTTTGCATGGAAATGTTCTTTTCAGAAGTAGATGCTTTTTATGAAGTGAAATATCCTCTAAGAAAAATAAAACAAAACAAAACACACAAAAAATTTAAAAATAAACATTATAAAAATGTTTCCAAATATTTAAGAGTGTAAATTGAAAGACGGGAAATCTGACAGGAACAAATAAAGAAGTTGTCAGCATACATGGAGAATATTGCTTTTATACAACTAATAGCATAATTCTCCTTTAAGACACTGAAAATTTGAAGCTATTTTAAATATTCAAAAACTGCTGCAAATCACAATGTCAAGTTTATTGGAAATATGTGTTTTGCAGATAGATGGACATGGATACATGCCTGTGGCTGTTCTTAAATATATTGCTAATGTGCACATTTTTTTTTACTGCAAAAGTAAGGCATAAGATACAGAGTTAATTTTCTCATAAATTATAATAGTAAAGTCATTATAAAACACATCTTGCAATACGCTGTATTTTTGTTATGTTACACTGCAGTATTAAAAATACCTGAATCCAAAAATACTGTCCTTTTTGTGTTCTAAATACTGGATTTACTCTATTAAGTTGGTAAACAGACACAGAAATAAAGCTTAGGTCAATACTTACTTTGAGAAATTATGAAGCTCAACTATAATTAGCATGAACATTGTATGTATTGTTACATATGCTCTCAACAATGGAAAGAAATTGTGCAAAGGTTTAGTCTAGAATTATTGGGTTATTTACTAAAACTTTTTGAAAATTTCTGCTGTTAATTTCTTCTGAAGTAAATCCTGAAATCTGAAGACATACCATCTGGTCAGATTGCCTACTAATCAAGGCCTTTCTAAAGAGGAATGTTATATACTGGGCTCTGCAAAAATAAATGAAAAAGTAATGAAAAAGTCAGTAAAATAGCATTCATTGCTAAAATATGTTCTTCAGGTAGCTCAAAAGGAACTTCCAGATTTTTAAATGCACATGGCTTCTTTCCTACTATGTTTTCACACTTATTATTGTTTGGTGCAACAAAGAAGTCTGAGACAGCATGAAAAAATTATCAATTTAATAGGTAAATTCTTCCTAGTAATTTAATGGGTTTATTTCTTTTGATGTCTTTCCATGAGATGTTTTAATTTGGGGAGAAGATACTACTTTCTTCAAAACTCACAGAAAGGTCAACTTCTTGCTTTATGTAGAGACCTCAGATTAAAGTCAGTCATGGAGCAATGACTATTTCTCCATAGATTTGACTGTCTGACAGTGCTTGAGAGTCCACTTCTGTGAACACAGTACAGAACACCACAGTGTGTTACTATTTGATTGTTCTCAGTACCTAACGAGCCAGGAGATGTAACAATACATTCAGTTTCTTTATGTGAATTTCAGTTGAGCGATATTAGTGTTCTCTTAGATCAACTTGTTTGATTAACATTCATCTGTTAGTGTGGTGTAAGTTAAATATACTGTAGTACTGTACAAAATTCTGTGCCATTCAGTGGAATCTCTGTTGCCCCCTTTTTCAGATGACGGTTGCTGCTGGTACGAGCATTGAGAATAACATTCAAAGGACCATATCCTGCCCTAATGTATGTTCAAAATATCTTGGATTTTTGCATAATTTCAATGTGAAGCCTCCTTATGTGAATTTGATATTTTGTTGCCCACAGAAACTTGTGCATCTTAAGGTTACTTCACATTATATATTTCAGGGTCAATGAATATTGTACTACAAGTGAGGTTTCAGCCTATCAAAATTACCAAATTACTGTTATTTCCTTCTCTACAGTGTGATGATGCAGCTAAATAAAGACAATGAGAATATATTCGTAGTTCCTTCTGCATTTACCTTGCTTCCCAGCCAGCTCAATGCTCCTGTCAGTTGAAATCAGTAGAGCAGCGATAGACAAAATAAGGAAAGCAGTGAGAGGCTATCTTTATTCTATTTAACCTTGTACTAAATTGGATTTTGATATAAGAATAATACAGAAGGAAGGTAATTTCAATTTTTTTGCTTAGATAAATATATAGCATGACTTAAAAGAGAATGAGGGAGGAATTACTATTGCTTGTGAAAGGTAGAATAAGAAATCTATCTGGTTAACAAAATAAGCAAATTATTCACTTGTAGTATAATAGGTCATTTATCTGTTTTTTACTACAACTGTTCAGATAATGGAAATCCATTGGGTCATAATTGAACTCTTATACAATAATGTGGAAACATTAATGAAAATTAGGATATACTATTGAGAAAAGAGCATGGTTTTACATTTTATACAAGCAATTTTTTATCATGTAATATGTTCAGTAATTTATTTTTCAGCTAAAGATTATCATGTCTATAGGGAACTGGAAGAAGGAATTCTGGATAAATATTTCCATCATCTTAAGTTCTTTAAGATACAGCAAGCAATCAAAGTACAAGCACAATCTAGTTAAAGTAACTAATAGCTAAAAGGAAATAAGACTGTGAATTGATATTGGCAAGAAGTGAATTGGTCCTCCCTGTCTGGGAAAAGAATTCACCATCTTTGACCAGTTTTTTCTGCAAAGTGTGTGCTCTTAAGGGAACACAGAGAAATTCATTACACTGCATTTGTAGAAGACACTGCATCTGACTACGTGAATCATTGTGGATTTCTGAATACATTCCTTGCATAGACCAATATTATAAACTCTTGAGTATAATTTGTACTGTTTGGTTCCAGTTTCAGACTTGCTTCTATGCAAAGGAAAAACACTTCCTTAATACATAATGCATGATTAATCTCCAATCTCTTCCGGATTTCAACATGACTTTAACTTCTCCAATGCGATTTTAGTATTCCAGTTGTAAATCATATATTTTTAATGAAAGACAGTAATATGAAAGATAATAATATGACAGAATTGATAAGCATGGAAAAATGCACTATTTCTTATTTAGTCATAGGAATCCATGCTATAAATTCAAAATCATTTGGGATCTTTTAGTTTGTTTTATATTTTTGAAAAGTGCATTAAGAGACATTCTAAATAGCTGCTTTCTCCAAAGAACAGAGTATTTTTTCAGAAAGAAATATATCAATCTCAAGAAGAAAGGGGATAAAACATAGAATTCATTATAAGCTCTTCTATGTCATGATTTTCCTGTCTGAAGTGTAATATTGAATTTAAAATTGATGTCTCTGCTCTAGAGACAATGTAAGCTAGAGTTAGTCTCACCTTTTGGCTCTCTGAAAGTATCAGTCTTTCTCCACTGACTTAAAAGAGGACCTAAAAGGCCATCGTGGTTTAGATACCTTGCTTGTAGGTGATTAAAATCAAGTAATACAAACCCTGTTTTCCCAATTTAAGATGATGTTTAGGACAAGACTTACCTCACCTTGCTCCTAAAAACCTGGTGTTCAATTAAGCTCTGATGCAGCCACTTTCAATGAAGGAAACAAGATACTCTGTTTGAAGAATCATCTCCACTTAAGATAGCTTGGTTGGATTATCACTGTGGGGTCTTTGTCTCTAAACTTAAGCATCAGGTTAGGTGAATAGCTTAGCCTAGACATTATAGAGCATTCTCAAAGCAAAAACATGGAAAAAATGCAATTCCTGTGTAGATAACAGTGGAAAATCTTGCAATTCAGTTAAAAGTCTAGGCTATAATACTTCCCTCTGAAATCGCTCCATGAACTAAAAGGAATTCTTGAATTGTCCTTAATTGTCCTTAAATAAAAAGATAGTTCTTAATTCTAGTGTAAATGCAGTAAAAAAAAGTGAAATTTTCATGGTTAAAACTAACTTTTATTTCCTTATGAAGGGGATAATAGCACACTTCAGTTACAAAGGGTGTGAAACAAGCTCTCGTCATTATTTTTTACATATACCCAAAGTCATTGTCAAGTGGCGATGAGGCCTCAATTTTATATGCTCTCTTTATAAATAGGTGCAGGCAAACAAATTCCTAACTCTAGAGACTGTTGATAAGGAGATAGAGTATTTGTTCTGTTTTGGACTTCCAAAAAATTTTCAATGGAAGTTTATCATATGCAGATGAGTTTTTATACTTGAATTCCTCCAGGTTCTTTTCAGTTTTATTTTATTGTTGAGACACTGAAACAAGTTGCCTAGAGAAGGTGTGGATGCCCCATCCCTGGAAGTGTTCAAGGCCAAGTTGAACAGGGTTTGAACAACCCGGTCTAGTGGAAGGTGACCTTGCCTATGGCAGGGATTTGGAACTTGCTGATCTTTAAAGACCTTTCCAACCCAAACCATTATATTATTCAATCATTTTTGAATTTATAGTTAATAATGACCAAAGATTCTGTTAGTTACAAAAGAATCCTGTTCAGAGATAGAATATTATCCCTCTCAACATCTACATGTCATCCAAATGCACAAAGCCTTGAGCAAGAGCAAAAAGAGGAAATCTGCACACAGCCTTTCACACAGCATATTGTACAAAGGAGAAAAAGGGAAGGATATGTTTTACAAATACCTCTCTTGACACAAGATCTTCCTGAGGCACTGTAGCAATTGCAAAAGCAGATCTAGCTTCAGTTTAGAGAAATACTGTAACGGAAAAGAGCCGTCCAAGACTTTATGAATAATTGCAAAGCATTTTATTCATTCCTAAATTCTCTAGTTTCCTGATGACTGGAAACTGTTTATGTTATGCAATTAGTTACTAAGTAAAACTCTTCTCCTTAGACATTTTCCTAAGCACACTTCTATATTATGACTGGTGTTTCTTATGCTAATTAGAAAAAGATTGCCAAAGGAACAACTTAATGCACTTTGTCATAGATGAGAAAAAAAAGTAATTAAATAATTAATTTTATTCCATTGAATTCCAACCCCACAATTTCCTGTATGAACCATAGTTTTAATAAAGGGCATTAAGACTGTCAAATCTACACTGAAACTGTTTGAATACATGGTAAATTTTGAATTATTGGACTACATAATTTTGAAATGTTTTCTAGTTTCTTGTAATTACTGTTAATTGCACAACTTTGTATGTCTTCCTGTTGTAAAAGGGATAACTGTAGAGGATGATCTCAGAAGCATAAAATTTTCAGTCAGTATATATGGAATAGGTTCAGTATTTTAATCACATGGTATTAATTATGTAGTTGTAATTAATTATAAAACTCAGTTATTTAGTAAAAAAAGGCCCAATACATCTGGTTCAGCTTTTTTGACTCTTAATCTCAGACCTAAAATAAATTTCTAGAAGTATTCATCTAGAAGCAGTGTTTGAGATGCTAAAACTTTAAAGAAAACGTAGAATAGATTGTTCCTGAGACACACATGCTCACATATGTCTATAAGGCTTTATTAAGCCTAACTAACATCTCTTAATGTTATTAATAACACATGTAAGCAGGTTTTTAAATATAAAGCATGTATAATGTGCCATTTTGCTTAATGGAAATACACTGCAATGCTTGCAATAAAACTGAAACTCAGGAAGAAACTGAATATATTCAAAATTGAGAACTCAGATATTATGGTGATTTTCAAGGTATAATTTTGTGGACAGTTTTCATGCATATGAAAAAAATCTAATTTGCATGCTGTTGCTCTGAGAAGTTCACACCTCCACAGCCTTCATTATAGGCTTCAATTTACCTTTATTCTGACTTAAACTTTCTATTTCCTATTTTCCATCATTGTAAATTGTTTACACAACAGAAGCTGAGTGAAGAAATTGATTGTATATACAATAATAATACACTGTTACAGGTTATTCTTTTCTGCATTGTTTAGTGAGATAATAACTGCTGCCTTTCATGCAGGATGTGCCAAATCCTGACTGTATCTGTCTACCTATACATATTTTTTAATTGACTGGTCTTTAATCAACCACTAGAATTGCTGTATACTTTGTAAACACTTTTTTTGAGGGTAATATCTGTAGATGTACACGTAAAGTATACATGCATTAAAATATGCCTGGATGAACATTACTGATAGAGTCACTTAAAACAGTCTATCATATTCTGATATCTCAGTGCCATTACTTGATGATGGAAAACAGTGCAAGGTGATGGTCAGAACATAGCCAGGACACTTTGTATGCAGATGCCATTGCTATGGCTGAATGTTTCTGCAAAATGGTAGTATTAATACTCCATTTCTTTACAGCTCTTTATAGTTCACAGTGAAAGTGTAAACAGCAAAAGACAAAAGGGTATGGCAGCAGATATTAAGTATGCTGTGTTTCTTCATTCAAAACAGAACTTTAGTCTGTTTTTTTGCAAAACAAAATTGTACTATATAATAAATTAAAATATACTTTGCTGCATATAGCTGAAAAGAAAGCTAATTATTTAATTTTAATCAAGTCCAAACACCATGCATTTTGTTATTGCACCATCAGCTGTAACACTGCTCTTTCATGTAAAAGCCACATTTGTTCTGCCTAAAGGGAATTAATTTAGGAATTCTTCATTCAGGTAGTCAGAAGTTTTAGAATAAGCACTTTGAAATTCAGGGTTTTTTGAATCCCAGAATATGTGATTCAGACTGTTTTGTCTGGGTAGATGCTTTTATTAATTACATAACTTAATGTGCTTAAATATTTAGCATCAAATTTTCTGACTATTTTATGGCTTTAGACAAGTTATAGAGCATATCTATAGCCATTTTCTACAGAAGTTCTGTAGGAAAACAGCAATTTACTTATATTTCATCAAATTTGGCAGTTATGCATCATCTTATTGCTCATTTTTATACATCAGCAATCTTAATTCTTTACACTATTGCAAAAGGTGTTCTAGGTGGGTTACACTAAGGAGGAGAGAGAGAGAGAAAGAGAAAACTTTGGTAATATAGAGATGCCTTAAAATATCAGTGTATTTATTTTTCTCCTAAATGAGAATGAAACTGTACTTCCTGTGCTTTCCAGATATTCTCTTTACTAATACCAAAGATTAAATCCTGCTGGTTTTCATAAGTTTGTTCACGTAAACAAATTGAGCATGTCTTTTCCTTAAATTCAAGCAAAATGCCTTTATTCTGAAGCAGAAATATTTTTTTTCTGTGCTGGGAACATTTCTGAGATTGAGAGGAAACTTCACAACTACTACACATAGGAACAAAAAGTCAGAAGCCTAAACATAATAACAAACCTCCAACATTTCTCAGATTGCTATGAAAGCTCCCTGAGCTTTCAGTTCAGCTCCTTCAGCTCATTTTCAGCCTTCATAGGATTCAGGGAATTACCCAACAGTGACCTCCTGCTTGAAGGTACAAACCCATTTTATGTGATCACATGACAATTTCAAGTGTCAGATCCTCTTGACACACAGATGTCTTACTTTTGTCAATGGAAAGAAAAAAATAGTAGGGAGGTTTCCTTTCTCAAGCTTTTATGCAAACCCCATATTACAAAGTCTTCAGGGATTACTTCATTCACAAATAAACTTTCAAAGAGGAAAGCAATCACGATTTGTTCTCACTGCCAGTGACTGTGCAGCCCTGTATTTTCAGCGTGATGCTAATCTTTTGGCCCTCATCTCCCATTTCCCTGCCACAGGGCCAGCAAATCTCACTGTGCAGCTCAGCCTTTCTGTCTCTGCTCCAGACCTTGTGGCAGGCAGCGAGCTGGCATATCTGCTGCCTGGCCAGCTTGCCAAGTGCCTTAAATCATGAAGTGAAAAAAGATAGCAGCAGTGCTCTGCAACTGGGAAGATCTATCACTGGCAAATGTATGCCTTGGCAACAGCGTGGTGTCCTGGTCCTCAAGTATGTGGCTGCACACTGATGGTAGTGCTGTTACGTGCACAGCATTGGTGTCCTGGCGTAGCTTTGCAAGCACTCCCAACACTTTCCCGTGGCATTTGGACTGACACAGACTCTATGCATTGATTTGAGAGATTGAAAATTGCAGACTGGAAGTCAGGAATTTGGAGTTGTTGCCATGTTTGCAAGGATTCTCAAGAAACAATGCTCGGATGATATCCAAGTTGTTCTTAATGAATTTGTTCTTAGTTCTTGGTTTTAATTTTAGTTTTTATATATGCACTTGGAATGGGCACAGTACCATATGGTTAGCTCTGATTTTGATGACAGCATACCAATTTATAGGTGCTTATCTGTTGCATCTTGAGAGAGGAATCAATGTCAAAGTAAGTACATCAGTATCAGGATGAGAGGTGTTATTTGAAAAAAAATCTAGACTGGATTCACAGAAACTATATATTACTAGGCAGTTTTACTGAGCAGATCCACTGGAGTGGAACATCCAGGACCCTGAAGCTAGGCATTCCTCTTGCAGTGGCCTGCTGAAAGGCTTAATCACTGCTGTGGACTGACCTTGGTCAGAAGCTGTTCACCCACCCAGCACCTTCCTCACTCCTCCTTTTCATCAGGACAGGGGGAGAAAATAGGATGAGGAAGCTCATAGGTAGAGATCAAGATGAGGACATCACATACCAGTTACCATATAGGCGAAACAGACTTGGCTTGGGAAAAAGGAGTTTCATTTATTGCCAGTTAAAATAGATTTGGATGGTGAGAAAGAAAGAGAAAGAAAAAAATAATTAAAATAACACCTCCCACACCCCACCCCCCACTTTTTATCAGGCTCATCTTGACTTCTTCACTCCCAATTTCTCCATCCCTCCCACCCTGAGTGGCAAATGGGAATGGTGATTAGGGTCAGACTATAATAGCTCCTCTCCACTGCTCCTTCTTCCTAATATGTTTCTCTGATGTGATTTGATGTCTTCTGTGGGCTGCATTGTGAACAGCTACTCCTGTGCCTCTTCCTTCTTTGACTTTGATGTCCACACTGTGGTTTCTCACTCCCTGTTCCTTTCCTTCTTCCTTTTCCTGTTTGTGGGCCTGTGCAGTCTCCTATCACCAGCACATGGGCGCCAGTGCCCAGAACACCTGTGCAGCTGTGCTCTGAGCATGCCTTGCACACACAGATCTCCAAACAGGGATGAGTAACTGAGATAGAATCACAGAATCATCAAGGTTAGAAGAGACCTCTAAGATCATCATATCCAACCATTAACCTGTCACTTTGCTGTAACCCTTAAACCCTAAACCATATCTTCCAGCGCCAGCTCCAAATTCCTCTTAAATGCTTCCAGGGGTGGTGATTTCACCACCTCCCTGAGCAACCTACTCCAGTGCCTGACCACTCACAGTGAAAAAAATTTTCCTAATATCTAATCTGAATCTCCCCTGTCTCAGCTTATGACCATTCCCTCTAGTCCTCTCATTGAAGGCATGGCAGAAGAGACCATCCTCACCACTCTACAGTCCCCTTTCAAGTAATTGTAGGGAATGATGAGGTCACCCCTGACCCTCCTCTTCTCAGGACTAAACAAACCCAATTCCCTCAACCCTTCCTCGTACAACATGTTTTCTAAACCCTTTATGAGCCTTGTTGCCCTTCGCTGGATTTTCTCCAGTGCTTCAATGTCCTTTCTAGAGTGAGGGACCCAAAACTGAACTCAGTACTTGAGGTGTGGCCTCACCAATGCCAAGTACAGGGGGATGATCCCTGCCTAGTCCTGCTGGCCACACTATTCTTGATACAGGCCAATATGTCATTGGACATTTTGGCCACCTGGGCACATTGTTGTCTCATCTTGAGCCAGATGTCAACCAGCACTCCCAAGTCCCTTTCTCATGAACAACACTTGAGCCACTCTTCCCCCAGCCTGTAGCACTGCATGGGATTGTTGTGACCCAGAACTTCACCTTATTGAACCACATGCAGCTGTCCTCAGCCCACTGATCAAGTCAGTTCAGGTCTCTCTGTAGAAGCTTCCTACCCTCAGGCAGATTGACACTCCACCTAACTTGGTGTCATCTGCAAATTTATTGAGGGTGCACTCAATCCCCACATCCAGATCATCAATAAAGATAAACATGTCTCCATCTTCTGCTTATGCTACATCTAAAAACAGCTTCCATGTCCTTTCAAGAAAGGAGCTGAGAAGAACTTATCTAGCATGTCAAGTTTACCTCTAAAGTTCCCCACTGGTTTTCTCTTTTTTTAAAATTGGTTTGGTATGTTTTTTGTTTGGTTTGTTTTATTTTTTCTTTTGTTTGTTTTGTTTTGTTTTGCTTCCCTGCCCTGCTTCTGAGACAGATCTTAAACAAGGAGGATTTCAAGCCACAGAAGAAAGATCTAGATTTGGAAAGAACTTTCCTTTGTCTGACTTTTAAGGGAATTCTATTCATATAAATTTCATTTGAGGAGAAGATTTTCATTGGTTCGGTAATAATTTTCCTCTTTATTGTTGCTGAAAAAAATGTTTATATCACCTATCACCAGAAAATAGATGGGACAACATCTTTCTATGGCAGAGATTTGATGCATATAAAATAGTTTCTAGGTACTTTCATTCTCTACTCTTCTGGAATTGGCTTTTTTTTAAAAAAAGAGGGATACAGAATAGCCACCAGCTGTTAATAACTGAGAAATAACTCATTTGACAAAAGGCAGTTGGCAAATCCCCTTTAAAGCATAGAAGAATACCATTCATCTCTTTGCTATACCTCCTACTCTGGTCCAAATGTTAGTGCTGAACACTTTATTATGTTAAGAGGGCTGGAAAGAGAGCTTGACTCTGGTGCAACCATTAGCAAACTCAGTCATCGCATTCAAGTAGCATAATCTCAGTTTTATTTGGATTCAAGGATCTGTGCTCACTTTGACAGCATTGTGAATCAAAATGAAGTTTGCATCCCAGCATTCTTACTGGTTCTTGCACTGAAATTCACCAAACACAAAGCCAACAAAGGTCAAAACTGTCCTCCTTTCAATGAAACATTGTGAGAAACTGACCTTGAAAAATGACTAGTGTGCTCCTTGGCAAATAAAAGACTAAATGAATTTAGAAAATCCTTTTAAGTCTTTATTTGTCTGTCTTTGCCACATGCCTGTCAAGTACTGTGATTTTGTTAGCATTGCAATATAAAGTCATTTTTAGTCTATTCAAGGTGTGGATAATTGCCACTCACTATGATCAGTGAAAGTCTGTGATAAAATTCTCACTAACTGTTGTCTCAGACTCGAATTTAGATTACTTTGGATATCTACCAGTTTATTAGTCATAATCTTGTCTGATTTAGATACTGTATGTTGATATGCTGATATTTCAATTAAATGGAAGTATCTGGCACAGCTTCTTCAGCTCTAATTTTAGTAAAGAAGAATTAACTCATTACTTGTAACTGCATTGGTGCATCAAATCACAAACAAACTTTTCACCACCCAGTAACACTACTCTTTCTCGCTTTGTTTACATGTAAATTTTTGTAGTTTCTAAAGATGTTGACTGATTCCTGGCAGTTTAAATAGTTAGTTATTGTAAAAAGACCATTTACAAGTCTCCTAAAAGATTAAATCTCTCCGAAAAGCAGGCCATGTCACTCCCAGTGTGTCTGAGAACAGGTTTACTCATTTCTGTTCTTCACTACAGATTTGGAAGGTTGGACTGAGTTATGTTCTACTCTGCATAAGTGAGTTAGGAGGAGTTGAAGATAGGAACCTAAATGTCTCAATCCTAAAGAGCTATGACCAGGACCTGTGAAAAATAAATCAGCTCAGATTCAGTTTATTTCTATGTTTAGAAATATGCTATGTTTAAGGAGTATAGCTTTTACTTAGTGAGTCTGAGAGCCTTTCTTTCTTGCTGCTGTGTGACCCTTGCTGGAACCATGGGGAAGCAGGGGAGGAAGCTCTCCCATGCAAAGGGGAAATGTTCCTGGATTAGAAGAAACTAATGATTAGATTGAAAAGGGCAATCAAGGACTGGAAAAGGGGAGGGGAATTATAATTATTATTATTACTATTATCATAACAATTATTGATATTATTAGTATCATCATAATTATCACTATCATAATTAAATTTATATTCATCTGAATAATTATATCCAACTTAATAAATGTAATAGAATAATTAATA